>NC_134019.1:12141735-12261172 GCF_040712315.1 Castanea sativa | reverse complement strand
AAATTTTCAGAAAATTTGATGAAGCCAATCAGGCTATTGGAGCACCGAGGTTTGAGAACAGCCTCTTTGGCCGAGAAGACCAAGAAGCTGCAAGGAACCGAAGCTGTTTCAAGGCAGAGCTTAGCCGGAGCTGGACTTCAAGTGCAAAGCTTGATAAGATGCTCACTCTTTAGAAATCAGCTTCGATTGAACTGCTTTAGGGTATGATTTCTCTTCTCCTAATACTACTTCTTCTAGTGCTACTGTTTTTGTTTCTCCTATTGATAATGTTGAATATGAGAACAATGATGTTAAAACTGTGATAGCTAATGAGAACATTGACAAAGGTAAATCTATCTTAGGAGCACCCCTTAAGCATACTAGAAAGAAACTAAAAACCCTAGGGTCAAGAAGGGAAATGCTCAAAAGTTTAAATAGAGGAAGTAGCATCTCTGTCATCATTATGGAGTAGCTGGACATACTCGACCTAATTGCTATAAGTGGCTAGCTACTGAATAGAGCAACAACATGGTCTCATCGGGAAACTTGAGTCAGTTTCCATCCTTTCTTGCTCCTCTTAGAGATCTTCTTAAAGCCCTCATGTTCCTTTCAAACTTGAATGCTTGCAATTTTTTCCCTCACTACCTCGTCTCAAGGGTTTACTAAAAGGAAAGGTTCTTTTAAGGTGTGGAAGAAAAAAGGCTCTAAGTGATTTAGTCATTTTTCTCTCTCTCCCTCTTTTTGTGTGTTTGCATTACTTATGTGTTTTGCTTTATTGTTTTGAGTCAGTCTAGTTTTTATGCATTGCTTTGTTTAACATGTTTGTGTTTGTGTGTTTTTAGTATTGCTTTATTTTTTTTTTTCATAAAAAATAAAAAATTGAAAAAATCAGAAAAATACAAAAACAATGTGTGTTTGAGTACATTAGTACTTGTGTACCTTGAGTTGGCTTAATAATGAAACAAAGTTTTCTAAACTTTGTATCTCTTGTAACTTAGATGAGCATCTCTATGCACAACTAGCAAGTGAGCTTTGTGGCTCGTGTTTGTGATGAGTAAGACTAAGTAATCTCTTGTACTTAATACTCGTATCACTATTTTTGACAAGAAGGACTAGGAAATCCTAAGAGAAAAGCATAGCAAAAGTGCAATGTCAAAACTTAACATAATTGGGTATTTCTTTTCTCTCTTTTATATGTCCATGCATGATATGCTTAAAAGAAAATATGCAAAGAAAAATTAAAGCAAAATGAATCAAAATGCTTTGAAATATGATTACAAGCGTGTCTTCTAGGAGATGTGGGACTTATAGGATGTACCTCGAAGGTGATAGTCCCCATCAAGTAGTTATGATCGTGTGTGAGTTAAATTGATTTACTCATATCTTAAATTGTCATAACATGTTGATACTTATGCAATCTTGCAATACTTTTCACACACAACACGCAATATTCTTTGCTACTTTTGATACATGTGCAAGTACAATGTGATTTGGCCATCACAAGGAATACATGTGTTAATGTATACCCACTAAACTGTCTTGACTTGTTTTTGAAATATAAAATTGCTTAGACTTGTTTAGTGTGTGTGTGTGTGTGTGTGTGTGTGTGTGTGTTTTGGATCTAATTGCTTGACATTTTTCTTGATTGAGAGATGTTTTTGAGAGCTAAAATCGTTGTTTGGATCTGTGGTTGAGTAGCATGCTTGATTGCATTCATATATGTGTTTTTCTCTTCTTGAAAAACTATTTGGAGCAATCTTGACAGCTTCTCGATACCTCTCAACAACAAGGCTATCTATCGAGTTCTTTAGCTTCTTTTTATCGTAATCTCGATAGCTTCTTGATAGCTCTTCAATCCATCGAGAAAGTTTCTGTCTCCTCGATAGTTGCTCGATTGCTTCTTAATCCATCGAGCCCCTTTTGTTATGGAAACCTCTAGATAGCTCCTCGATAGCTGTATCTGTTGAACTTTAAAGCTCGACACCTCTCGATACCTCTTGATCTGTTGAGAATTATGAACTTCTATTTAAAGGGTCAGCGCGATTTCAGCTTCACTTTTCTCAATCTCTTTCGATCCTTTCTGACCTCTCACCTTGCCAAACACCTCTCTCTCACTCTAAACTTCATTCCTAGTTGATTTTCGGCCTAGATCAAGCTTTCCTTCTCTGGTAAGGGTCTTTAATCCTTCAATCTTCATGCATTAGACCTAGGTTTTTGGGATTTTTGATAAACTTTGGGGTTTTTCAAAATTTTGGAGTTTTTGTGAAAATTTTTGGGATGGGTTTTTTATAATTGATCCTAAATGATCATGCATTGCATCACATTTACATTATAACAATGTTTCATGCATTTTAGATGTGTGTTTACTTTGTTACAAACTTGTGTGCTGGTAGGTTTGGATTGAGTTGAGCTCATGATGCTTTTAAGTTTGCATGTCACATGTCCATGTATTTTTCATGCGTACGTACCTTCATTTCTTTTTATGCTTATATTGAATTGTTTGGTATTCTTTCGCTTGTCTCCTTCTCTCTCCTTCTTTCAGTCTGCATCATGACACCTATGCTTAAATCCACTCCGTCTCAAAACCCTCTTTGTTTTGGGGCATCTTCCTCTGATCCTACTCCTTCCCATCTTTGGTTCCATGATGAGAAAGCCCGTAAGGAATTCTCGGAGAACTTTTCAAGAAAGGCATTCATTCGGAACGCCAAGTCATCCTATCGGACTTTTTCGATACTGACCTTCCTACTGTCATCTACAGTAGGGCTTGGGAGTCACTGTGTGGCATCCCAATCACTTGCCCATTCGTGATCATTTAGGAGTTTTACTCCAATATGCACATATTCAATTATTCAGTACCTCATTTTTCTACTTGCGTTCGAGGTACGCGTATTGTGGTCACTTCGGATATTGTATCCGAGGTGCTCCATGTCTCGAGGGTGGTGCGTCCTGACTACCCTAGTTATGAGCGTCTTAAGAATATGTCTAAAGACAAGCTTATGTCTATGTTCAGTGAGACTCCTTCTCATTGGGGTGATCGTTAGAACACCCGTTGCTCAACCTTTGCTAAAGGTCCAAGGTTTCTTAATATGGTGATGAATTTTGTTCTCCATCTTTTGTCTCACTATAACTCTATCACAGAGCCTTGTGCTTGATTTTTGTTATCCCTCCTAGAGAACCTCTCTATTGACTTCCCTTCTCATTTCATCCTCTCCCTTATAGATGTCTATAAGGATATGATGACCCGTGATAAGCTCATCTTTCCTTCAGCTATCACGAGGAACCTTCGCCATTTTTATTTTCCGATCATTTCTCTATCATGTGTGCCATTGATGTAGCGACTGTTAGATGGAGTGAGGCCCAGCTTCAACCGAAGCGACCACTGACTGAGATGGCGACACTTCCAGCTTCTTCAGCTCTATCCACATCTGCTCCTTCTTCTTCTGCAGATGGTATGACTCTTGATGCGATCATGGTGCAGCTTCAGTGCATGGATGCTTGCCTTGACAATCTCAGTGATGAGTTGTGTCAGGTGAACACTAGTGTCGGTCATATTGCACAACGACATGCTTGCCTTGGTGGCTTCGTTGAGTCTTCCACTCCTTCTCCAGAGACTTCTGAGGATGAAGACGACGATGGTGGCTCTGATGGTGGTGATGCTGAGTATGGTGGTGCTAGCTCCTCCAGCGATGATGAGATGATTGCTTGAGTTACTTGCCCTTTGTCATTCGTGACAAAAAAGAGGAGTAGTTTTAGGTATGAGAGTAGCCATGTATTTAGGGGGAGAGTTAGTACATTAGGAGGTTTTTGTTAGGGGGAGTGTCTATACTTTGAAGGATGTAGTGAGGATTTATGTATCTTTTCTTTTCTTTATCTTTTAGATACTTTGTTCATGTACCTTGGTCTTGTGACCACTTTGTGATAGCAAACCTTGTGACCACTTTGTTCATGTATCTTTTCTTCTCTCATATGTTCATTTGTTTGTTATGGTTTTGTCACGGATTGCCAAAGGGGGAGATTGTTAGGACATATGTGATTCATGTTAGGAACATATGTCATCATGTATTGGCTAATCATTTGATAAAACCCATTTTACTTGTAATTGGGTAGATCTAAGATATGTTTAATGCTTCAAGGAACAAGGTTTCAAGTTCAAGTGTTAAAGCCATGCAAGTTTGTCCAAGAATCAAGTGATGAAGTACTAGTTTTTAAAGCTCAACAGCTAGCTCGACAGCTAGTATCTTTCGAGGTTTAAAAACCTTTTTTAACCATGCTCTATAGCTGCTCGATAGATAGGGTATCTATCAAGATTTATGAAAATCAGATTTTCAGTTCTGATTTCATTCCACTTTGTATATGTTTAGGCTTTCTTTTCTCACAACCCTAACATATATAAGGATTATTTAAAGGGCTGTCACAGGTTGCACAGTTACACGAGTGTGAAGCAAAGTGTTGTTTATGTAAATTGTGACCGAAAACCTAATTTGTCCTAGTTCTTTTTTCTCTTGAAGAAGCTGTTATGTTTGTACACCGTAAAGTATTGTGACCAAGGAGTTTCGTGATCTTCATCGTGTGATGAACTGAAGAACTTTGCAGCCAACATCCTTCTCAAGTTGGTGATTAAGTCGCGTACTGGAATTCACGCATCTATTGGTTAGTCACGTACTAGGAGCCGTGCATTAAAAGAAGAGATTGTCACTACAGAACAAGTCCAATTGAGTATTGGGTAAGGGTTTAACTATAGGTTAGTATAAGGTATTAAGATTCCTTTACTTATAACCGCTTGTTGTGATAATAGTGAATTCTCGGGAGTGGTGACTTTAAAATCACCCGGTGGGGTTTTTTCCTTGGAGGTTTTCCCCATTCGTAAACAAATCACCTTGTCAACTTTATTTTCCGCTGCATTTTATTTTAGTTGGTGATTTGTTTGTGCTGCCACGCATATTGTATGTTAATTTGATTAATTAATAAACTTGGCTAATTAATCAATTAATTCTTCACAAAGGGGTCGATACATTCTTGGCCTATTATGTTGCTTGCCCGAGAAGAAAAGCCTAGGAAGAGAGAAAGATTCGAAGAAACACGGCAGGATAGGGGACAGAAGGCCACAAGGACTGGAGATGGACGAAAAGATAGTAGGCACTCCAAACCCCCCAATGGAAGGTTCGCAAGTTTCACCTCACTGAGTGCCCCAATTGATCAGGTCCTAATGCAGATCAAGGACGAAGGATCCTTGAAATTTCCTGGCAAGCTAAAAGGTGACCCCAATAAGAGGTCCAGAGAAAAATACTGTCGTTTCCACCAAGATCATGGCCATGATACGTTCGACTACTAC
This sequence comes from Castanea sativa, assembly GCF_040712315.1. NCBI lineage: Eukaryota > Viridiplantae > Streptophyta > Magnoliopsida > Fagales > Fagaceae > Castanea > Castanea sativa. Next base: position 12,255,861 of record NC_134019.1, on the reverse strand, counting down.
GACTTGAAACAGCAGTTAGAAGCCTTGATCAGATAAGGAAAATTGTAGAGATTCGTGAGCAAAGAAAGGACGAACTAACCATAAGAGCAGGGCGCCCGGAGGGAAAACGAGCATCCCAAACTCCCCATAGGAGACATAATGATGATTGTAGGGGGCACCATAACTTCTTGTTCGACCAAGAAGGCGCGCAAGACCTATCTCAGGATGGTTTAGAATGTCCAACTAACAGGTTTGGTCCCAAAGATGGCTCACATCGATAACCCTGTAATTGGGTTCACAGAGGAGGACGCTTGACGTCCCCATCACCTACACGATGATGCACTTGTAGTGAGCATACGGATTGGGGAATACATCACTCATAGGGTTTTGGTGGACAATGAGAGCTCTGCTGATATACTTGACTACCCAAATTTTCCAAAGAAATGAGAATTAGGAGAGAACGACTACTTCCAACTAACGCACCACTTATTGGATTCGGAGGAACAAGAGTGTACCCACTCAATGCGGTCACTTTGCCCGTAATGCCGCTGATTACCCTCACCGTATCACCAAGGATGTCACATTCCTAGTTGTAGATTGTTCATCCACTTACAATGCCATCTTGGCCTATCGTACCTTTAATTAGTGGAAAGTTATGACCTCTACCTACCGCATGATGATCAAGTTCCCCACTGAATATGGAGTAGGAGAGGTATGAGGGGATCAAGTAGCAGCACGCGAGTGCTACATTGCCATGCTAGAGATGGATGACCATTAACAGACCATATTCATAAAAGAACAGCAGGCAGGCAGAACCAGTTGAAGGTTTAGAAGAGGTACTCCTCGATGATTCTAAGCCCGAGTGAACGATGAGAATAGGTACACTTGCTAGCCTACTAGTCTGCTAGGCACTCACAGTATTTCTAAGGGAAAACCAGGACGTTTTTGCCTGGAGCCAGGTGGACATGCCCAAAATCGATCCTTTGGTCATAGTCCATAAATTAAATGTCTTGCCCTCGTTTCCTCCCATCCACTAGAAGAAACGGGTGTTCACGCAGGAACAGGACAAGGCCATAGTGGAAGAGGTTTACAAGCTTCTTGAAGCCGAGTTTATACGGGAAGTATACTACCCCTATTGGTTGGCCAACATGGTGATGGTCAAAAAGGCCAACAGAAAGTGGAGAACGTGCATAGACTTCACAGACTTAAACAAGGTGTGCCCCAAGGACAGCTACTCACTTCCACGGATTGACGTCTTGGTGGATTCAACAGCAAGCCACCAGCTGCTGAGCTTCATAAACGCATTCTCTGGTTACAACTAGATCAAGCTGGATGAAGCGGATCAGGAGAAGACTTCTTTTGTTACTGTACGCAGTCTCTTCTGCTATAAAGTAATGCCATTTAGACTCAAGCATGCGGGTGCTACGTATCAAAGGTTGATGAACAAGATGTTTGTGCATCAGATTGGGAGGAACGTTCAAGTCTACGTCGACGATATGTTATTAAAGAGCCTATAGGAAGATGACCAATTGGACAACCTCAAAGAAACCTTTGATACCCTTTGTTCTTACAACATGAAACTAAATTCGAACAAATGTGCATTTGGAGTGACGGTTGGAAAGTTCCTAAGGTTTATGTTATCCCAAAGAGGTATTGAGGTTAACCTGGACAAGATACAGGCAATAATGGAGATGGCGCCACCAGCGAACATCAAGGAAGTACAAAGCCTCAATGGCAAAGTAGCTACACTAAATAGGTTTGTCTCGAGGGTAATAGACAAGTGCTTGCCTTTCTTTCGCACATTGAAGAAATCGTTTGAATGGACGACTGAATGTTAGCAAGCGTTCAAAGATTTAAAAGCATACTTCTCCTCCCTACCGCTGTTGAGTCCCTTTAAACCGGGTGATGAGTTGTTCCTCTATCTGGCCGTCTCCCTAGTGGCTGTTAGTGCAGCCTTAGTCAGGGAAGAAGACAGGGTACAAAAACCTATATATCACACTAGCTGGGCTCTCCAGGATGTAGGAGAGAGGTACCCCCCGATGGAAAAGCTCACCTTCACGTTGGTAACTACCGCTCGTAAGCTCAAACCATACTTCCAGGCCCACATTGTGGTCGTCTTGATAGACAAACCCCTGCAGAGAGCAATGAGCAACCCTGAAGCAGCTGGACGGATAGCGATATGGGCAATTGAGTTGAGTGAATTTGACATACAGTATCGCCCACAAACAGCCATAAAAGGGAAAGTCATCGTTGACTTTATTGCAGAATTCATGAACGTAGAAGACTAGGGGCAGGAGCACAGCCGCAATGGAGCATCCACACGGACAGATCGTCCAATAAACAGGCAAGCAAGCTGGCATAGTGCTTCATTCTTCAAAAGGTAACAAGATCGAGTGCATGATCTGATTTGACTTTCCTACAATTAATAACGAGGTGGAGTATGAAACCTTAATAGCAGGGCTAGACCTAGCTAGAGTAGCAGGTGCTACAAATGTGGTCATGTATTGCAACTCTCAAGTAGTCACAAGTCAAGTAATCGGCGATTACGAATGCAAGGGTGAACAGATGAAGAAGTACCTAGAGCAAGTGAAGTATCGGATGAGCAACCTCTAAGCGAAGTTCGTTCAAATCCCAAGGGAGGAGAACAAGCAAGCTGACCACCTAGCTAGGGCCACATCAACAGAACACATGCTTATCCCTAGCCAGGTACTATCCTTTGTTCAAAGCTCACAATTAATAGATAGCGTCAGTGTGCAAGAGATAGGTTCCAAAAATAACTAGACCACACCAATAACCTCCTACTTAAAATATGGTATGCTACCAGACAATAAGGAGGTCGCTTAGAAGCTAAAGGTACAAGTAACACGGTTCGTACTAGTAAAAGGCATCTTGTACTAGTCAGTATAGACTACTTCACCAAATGGGTGGAAGCAAAAGCCCTGGCCACCATCACAGAGAAGAATATACTAGGCTTTGTATGGAAGAACATCATCTACAGGTATGGTATACCTAGGGCACTAGTCTTAAACAATGGGAAACAGTTTGACAACGATTCGTTCCGGGATTTTTGCTCACTACTTATCACGAGCCCACCCACAAGCCAACAGACAGGCCGAGGTGACAAACCGATCCTTGCTCAAAATCATCGAGACTCGGCTTGAGGGGGCAAAGGGAATATGGCCGGAGGAATTGCCCAGCGTCTTGTAGGCCTACAAGACAACAGTAGGGATACCTGCAGGAGAGACTTCGTTTCGACTGGCATCCGGGAATGAGGCAGTCATCTTGGCCGAGGTCAGACTCACAAGCTACAGAGTGGGAAACTATAATAGTAGTAAGAATGATGAAGCTATACGCCTTCAGCTTGATTTGGTGAACGAGGTCAAGGTGACGGCAAAGCAGAGGTTAGCATGGTACCAAGACCTCATGGCCAAGCATTACAACTCCAAAGTCAGAAATAGGGACTTCCAGGTTGGAGATCTCGTCTTGAGGAAGGTGACGGGGGCGACAAGAGACCTTGCCCAGGGAAAGCTAGGACCTAATTGGAAAGGACCTTACAGGATCACGTCGTGGCAAAGGAAAGGCACCTACCATCTTGAGACACTAGACAGACAAAAGCTACGCCATCCATAGAACACGGAGCACCTGAAGAAGTACTACCAGTAGGCGAGGGTACAAGCGACGACACACCTCATTTTTAGTTTATTTATTTTTGTTAGTTTTTATTACCTACAGTACTTTTTAAGTCCAAAGGGCAATTTCTTAAATTTTCAAAGAACAATTTCTACTTGCGTATTTATCACAATAAGAGGAGTTATTCAGAAACGCCGTGTATGTCTACAGAATTATATTTATTAAGTCCACAAAGTGGATGGGATTATCCTAAAGGGATGAATCATATTATTAAGTCCACAAAGTGGACGGAGTCATCCTAAAGGGATGAATCATATTTTTAAGTCCACAAAGTGGACAGGACGTCCTAAAGGGATGAATTATATTTATCAAGTCCCAAAAGTGGACGGAATCATCCTAAAGTGATAACTCATACTTTTAAGTCCACAATGTGGACGGGTTCATCCTAAAGGGATGACATATATTTTTTAAGTTCCAAAGAAGACGGGGCCATCCTCAAGGAATGAATAATATTTATTTAGTCCACAGAGTGGATTGTTCATCCCAGGGGATGACTAATATTTATATAGTCCACAAAGTGGACGAGTTCATCCCAAGGGATGACTAACATTTGTGAAAAACACAAAGTGGATGGGTTCATCCTAAAAACGGCTTATATTTACCAAGTCCATAAGTGGACAAGTTCATCCTAAACGGATAGCTTATAATTATTGAGTCCACAAAGTGGACGGATTCATTCTAAGCAATGGTTTGTATTTACTAAGAGGATGGGTTCATCCCAAGGGTTGGTCTCAAGTAGCTATTAAGCCCAAAGTAGACGGATATCTAGCAAACACATATTAACAGATACATGATTAAAATACCATATATCAAAATGATATGGAAAGCCCAATAAAGGGCAAATGTCTACATGTAAGGCCTAACAATAGGCGACGGTTAAATAAAAACACTGTCCTCCCAAAAATCTTTACATGCAAAAAAGAAAAATTAAAGCTAAGAAAAAATATATCTAGTCCTGGTCCACAGGGTTTTCTCCATCATTCCCCCTAGTCATCTAGTCCCCCTCAAATGGACAGGTGTTATCACCGACGGAGGTGGCTTGATCGGTGACGATGTCATCAATGAATAGCTCGTTGGTGCTTTCAGAATAGACGGGCTGGGTTAGAGCCTGGGCCTAAGGGTCAATAGAGATGTGGGACAGGTCCAAATCAGGAAAATAGGCCTTAACCTGAGGGAAGAAGTCATCGAAGCCGTCCGCGAGCGAGCTGCCGAACTCTGCTAGGAGGGCGTCGGAGTCACGATACTCTTGTATTGCATCTCCTTAGCCCGACGGAGTTGGTCCTTGACATCCTTGACTTCTCCTTCCTTGTCCTCAAGGAGCTTCCTCAACACCTCCGTCTGCTCCTATAGTTCACCCCGTAATTGCTCTGATGTAGCAAGTTTTTTCTCCTAGACCACCTTCCAAACCTTCAGCTTCTCCAGCTTGGCCACTATCGCCTTTGCCTTCGCCCTGACACGGTCCAAAGTCATCTCATAGGAGAGGCAACAGTCCATCAAGCCCTTCATCATTACCACCCCTATAGAAACCAAAAAAGGGTTAAAAGAGGACAGGGGCAATTTGACCAAAAAGGGAAAGGGACGGACATATTTACCTATGTGATGCTAAAGAGACCCGTCTCCCCCCATTGCCTCTGTTGCGTGATTGCTTAAGTCCTCGTAATCATCGGCTTTAATGATGGACAAAAGCTGCTTGAGGATGTATTGAGGGTCTTGCAGAGAAGGACGGGTGACTTTTAGGTGACGGGGACCTAACCCGTCATAAGACCTTTACCCAACCCGGACTAGGCAGAGTAGGCGTCTTCTTTATTTTAGCTTTAACACCAACGGTTGACTCTGCCACCTTGAGTGTTTTAAGGGGTCGGTCAGTCTTTTCTAATGGTCTCTTCTTTAGTGATGGGGTGACTTAAGTGGTAGCCTTAGGAGGCAAGTTGCCCTCCTGTTTCTTCATCGTAGCAGCTTGTTGCTTTATAAAAGCTCTCTTCTTGCCCTCCTCCATTTCTACATCAAGGTAGAAAAAGAAAAGGTTAGGTAAATTACAAGAAGTAGAAGGAAAACATAATAAAGAGCGACGAACTTATGTTTGCATGCCTAGATGTCGTAGCGATGGGCAACTTCGGTAGGTTCGAGACCGTCGCAGTACCAATGGATCGTGTCCAAAAGTGACAAGCTTTGCCCAAGTCTTCTTCTTCAACTTAATCACAAAAATTTTCTCCAAGAAGCTCCACTTCTCCAAGTTCACTTCTGGAAGGTCTCGAGCTACAAGAAAGGGATGGTTAGATCAACAACTATAAATAAGAGACAAAATTTAAACCAAACAGACACTTACCAGACAGAGGCATTATGCCCCAGGTTTTGTTTACGGGCATGTACTCCTAATCATTGGGGTGACATATCCAGTCGTCACCCTGTACGAATAAATAACGACTCTTCTAGTTCCTGTTGGTGTCAGGAGTGTCACACACTAGCCCAAGCACATGATTCCTTGGTAGGAAGTTGTACATACCTTTAGATTGGCTAATCTTGGATGGACGGTAACAATGGAAGAACTTCTCCATCGTCATCCTACGCTTCTCGTCACTCAAGACGCCATACAAGACTTCCGCACCTAGGAACACCCTTCAGGCGTTCAGAGAGATTTGGGTGACGGTAAGCCCCAAATATTGAAGAAGACGATGGTGAAAAGCGCTTAGAGGGTACCTAAGTCCTGGCTTAAACATCTGCTCATATACCCTGACGTCCTCGACTCCTTCGTAGTAACACTTTTCAGACCTAAAAGGTAGACAGATAGGTATGTCGATGGGGATCTCTTACCTCTCCCTAAGGGTCTTGAAGTGTTTTCGCTTAACGGTTGAATTAAAATCATTTACCGTCCAAAATAGGAGAAGAATGAACTCCCTAAGGCCATCTGGACCTATAACAAACAGGATGGGAGGATCAATGTAGACTACGTCTGAACTATTTGAATCACCTCTTGAACCTCTCTCTGACTCGACGACGTCCACGTCGTTATCCTCCTCCAAAGGAGAACTGGTAGATGGATTCCCTTCATCATGAGAGATTTCAGGGTCATCATGACCAGATAGATACACCTCATCATAGCCTGCTCCTTCACGGACACACGATTGATCACTCGACGCCTCACTAGACATCTGTCACCTACATGTGACAATAAACCCTTAAGACTCTACAGGCATACGTAGGCGACGGGAGCTATTTGTGATACCCCAATTTGATTGACTGTGTGATGTGTGTGGGTGTGTGATAAGTCCCACATCGGGTATTTATTGGGTAGATTTGGGCTTTATTAACAACTACAAGGAGCCTTAATTGTGATTAGTCATTTTGAGGTATAACGCAGATGTGGCTAGCATTTTTCTTGGGTCGTTACATAAAAAACAAAAAGAGAACTCAGTAAAAGGCAACGGATGCTTATCAGTTCGATGATATGCAGAAGTAACGAGCAAAGAGAAGCAGACGGGTGCAACAAGGGAACAGCCACCTATAAGCGACGAAAAGGACAAAGTTGAAAAGGAAGTAGATGGTAGTGCTCTTGCTCTAGAAATTTGTTACGGAAAGTAAAAATGAGAGGGAGAAGTAACATATATATATATATATATATAGAGGGAACGGCACGGAAGACAAAGGGATGCTTCGATACAAGCAATTAACCACTAGAAATGTGTCATGTGCCCCTACTACATTAATGGCACTAAGCTAGCCTGTCAAATCAGAATGCATTTTCTAAGGGTTGTGTTAAACCATCACTCTATGAGTCTACCTGGGAAATAGGGCGATGGACCCATAGAGTGAGGGGGTAACTGAAGAGGACAAAATTAAGGTAGATGGTCTGATTTTACAGAACCTACCATGGGCGACTATACTAGGTTGTGGAAGGTCAAAGGAAGGAAGCAACACAATGAAATGTGTTGCAAGTGGACGGACTCTCTGTGGTGGACAGACGAGAAAGAAGAAAGATACAAAGTGGACAGTGGCAAAGCCACATGGCACCCACATGGTGTAATTGGTCCTCAAGGAACTTTAAATGGAAATGTTTTGTACTTCATGATTAACCCTAGTCAATAAAATCTTTATATAGAAAGGATCTAGTAAAATACGCGTATTTATGAGGATCTTCCCTACAAGGAAACATTTCTCTTCGCGAAGAAACCAAAGTCGGTTCTACAGTACTATAAAAACGCAAAACCTTCAGAGATCAAGGTACGCATAATTTTCCCCAGCTCTAGCACTCTAGAGTTATGAAAGTTCTCTGACTCAACTTACGGACGGTATTTGACCGGTACCACACCGGTACTCTCTTGAGGTCTTCTTTTTCTGCGTTGTGCAGGTGTTGTCTTGAGCACGTGAGGACCGTGTGACTTACTGACAATTTTTGACATCACAAATCTCATGGATAGAGTGTTAATTCATTAAACTTCTAAAGAGATTGATTTATGTAATTTATTCTTATAATTAAGTTGCATATGGATAACTCCAAAGGAAGAAGAAGAAGCTAAAAAGGAGTTTTTGATGTTGGTAAACTGATGCAATAAAGACATTTAAACAGTTTGTTCACACCGACATAATTGGTTTTGTAGTAAGAAAGATGGTACCAAAATACGACAAATTAACCAATCGATCCCTTTTGTCATTGGCTATATTTTTGCATGATTATGATCCTTATGGGGCTCGCATTAATGCAGTTAGTTCACCAAAGGTTGTTAAGCTTAGATATATTAATTAATGTTCTCCCTCTTTGGTGACCATCATCTATTCTTGGCCGATTACCGTCCTTGGTTGGCCAGCATTCATGTACTCGTTTCACACATGCTGACTTTAGTTGGCAGCATATCGCTTGCATTTTTAGAAAAGTTTGGGTTAAAGTTTACTAATGATATATTACTTAATAATTTTTTTATCAAAAACTTTATATTTAGATTATAGGGCAGGTTGATGTATTCAGGGGCTTAAAGCGAAAACTAAAATTAAGGTATTTTATATATGGGATAATTACAATAAACCCACCTGTGGTTAGACTCGTTTTCACTTTACCTACCAATGGTTCAAAACTTAACACTTTACCCATCTGAGGTAACGTCCGTTAGGGATCTGTTACCCACCTCTCCATTTGCCGTTAGAAAAACACATTTTTAGGGAAAACAAACATAACAAAGATAGAAAAATTTAGGTTTTTTTTATTGCTTAAGAACTTCTATGAGAACAAAGTGGAGGAATAGCACACAAGTCAACAGTATTGCTATTCTCTTGTCCAATGGGTTATTCAAACATGTATTGGTTTGAATCTGTACTCTTAGTTGTTTATTTGCCTAAAAAGCAATCTCTTTTTTATCAAAACAGCACCCATATACTCAAAACCCACAAGCTAATGAGCAACACGTGCATAGAGCTCCCAAATTATTGAAGTATTCAAGAGCAGATTCAGCTTAGTCTTTATGACAAGCACTATCTTCAGTGAGATATTAACAACTTTGGTGCTAGACTGTCCCACTCCGTCATGGAATCGACTATGACAATGGTTGTGCTCTTCAACTTCGCAAGCTGAAGATGATCATGATCACGATCATGATCTGGGTTGAGCAGTTGCAAGGAGAGCCATTCGATTTGGCGAGTTGTGGGGTTGTCAAATTTAGATTCAATTTCGTCAGGTTGCTTATTTAGGTGTTTTGCTACTGTGACAATGGTTGTGCTCTTCATCTTCGCAAGTTGAAGATGATCATGATCTAGGTTGAGGAGCTGCAAGGAGAGCCGTCGAATTCACCTAGTTGTGGGGTTGTCGGATTCGGTTTTTTCAAGTTGCTTATTCAGGTGTTTTGCTACTATGGCTGGGATTTAGAGTGGTTTGAAGTTGGAATTAGGGGTGGGTTTGCTACAGTGGTTAGGATTCAGAGTGGGTTTAAAGTTGGAATTGGGGTGGGTTTGAAGTTGGACGGTTCCTTTCCTTTCCTTAATTGGTGGTGTTTGGTTGTGCTGAAAAGGACTGAGAATTAGGAGAGGCATAAGCAATACCTAGGGTCACCATCACACCACCAAACCCATGGCTGATCTACCACAATCCAAACCCACGACTGGATTTCTCATTACCTCATTTTTTGGTTGTTGATTGCTTATCTCTATCTCACTCTCTTTTGTTAATAACGTTGCTAGTTGTTTTGAGATTGTTGGTCTTCTTGTAAAAATTGGTTCACAATTTTGAGTTTTCATGAGATTGTTGATATTGATATAGATTAAAAGTGATTTCATTGAGCCCTTTGATCTGTATGATATTCCTCCACTTTGTTCTCATAGAAGTTCTTAAGCAATAAAATACCCTAACTTTTTTTTTTTTTATCTTTGTTATGTTTGTCTTTCCTTAAAAATATGTTTTTCTAACGGCAAAGAGAGTGGTGGGTAACAGATCCCTAACAGAAGTTACCTCAGGTGGGCAAAGTGTTAAGTTTTGAACCACAGGTAGGCAAAGTGAAAACGAGCCTAACCACAGGTGGTTTTACTGTAATTATCCCTTTATATATATATATATATTTAAATATGATTTTTAAAAAATTAAATATTAATTAAATTGTATTGTCTTTTTAAATGCAAAATTATTACTAATTAATGTGAACCACATAGAAAATTTTCTTTTAGAAGTCTATAAACACAAAAAATTTGACAAAACTTTTTACACCTGTTTATGTGATGATTAATAGTGGTAAGTAAAAGAGTGATGTTAGTAGTGGGCCTAGGTGAGAACTAGCAAAAGTTTACCAACTCAACTATTGTGAAAAATGTTGTGAATTTTGTTAGGACATATGTGGTTCACTTAATATGAACATATGTCATTTTTTTATGTAATTGACTAATCTTTTGATAAGATGCACTTTACTTGTAATTGAGTAAATCTAGGATGTTTTAACACTTCAAGAAACAAGGTTTCAAGATCAAGTGTTAAAGCCATGCAAGTTTGTCCAAGAAACAAGCTGAGAAGTGCTCATCATTAAAGCTCGATAGTTGGCTCGACAACTGCATCTATCGAGCTTTAAGAAGTTGTTCCAGCCCCATGGCTTGACAGCTACTTGACAGCACCTCAACACCTCTATTTATCGAGGTTTAAGAAAAACAGATTTTCAGTTCTGTTTTGATTCCAATCCGTGGATATGTCTTTGAGCTTTCTTTTCTCGTAACCCTAGACATATAAAAGGATTATTTTAAGGGCCTTCAAAGTAAGCACAAGTTGCACAAGCATTAAGCAAAGTTTGTTCAAGCAATTTGTGACCGGAGACAAAGTTTGTCCTAGTTCATCTCTTTGTGAAGAAGCTGTTGTGTCTTTGCACTGTAGGGTTTTGTAACCAAACATCTTCTTGTTCTTCATTGTGAGGATGAACTGAAGAATTTTGCAGCCAACATCTTTCTTAAATTGGTGATTGAAGTCGCATACTGGAATCCACACAATTGGTTAGTCACGTACTGGGAGCCGTGCATTGAAAAGGAGAGATTGTCATCACAGAACAAGTCCAATTAGGTATTGGGGTAAGGGTTCAACTGTAAGTTGGTATAAGGTACTGGGATTCCTTTACTAGTAACCGTTTGTTGTGATAATAGTGGATTCTTGAGAGTGGTGACTTTAAAATCACCCGGTGAGGTTTTTGCCTTAGAGGTTTTCCCCATTCGTAAACAAATCACTGTGTCAATTTATTTTCCGCTGCACTTTAGTTTATTGGTGATTTGTTTGTGCTACCACGCGTTTGCATGTTAAATTGGTTAATTAATTGAACTTGGTTAATTAATCAATTAATCCATCACAAGGGATCAATACGTTTTTGGTCTATCAAATTTTTTTTGTGTATTGCTCTTTTCTTTTCTTTTTTTCTTTTTTTGTGATGTGCTATTACATTCACAATATTTTTCACAACAAATCTTATGTGTTAAGTTGTTACTGGTTCTAATTTGAAACTACCACTAAAATTATTATTTTTGCCATCAATAATAGCCTGTAAGGTTGTAACAACTTACTACTTAGGATTTGTTGTAAAAGTGTTGTGAAAGTAGCATTTTTTTCTCTTTTTTTTTCATTTGATAAAAAAATAATATTTTATTTATTAGGAAATATTTGGGCTTAATTAAATTAAATTGGGGCATTTTTTTCTACTTGGGACCTTAGGCGACCGCATCAATTATTTATATAGTAGAGCTGGCACTGGGTGGGAAAATTGGCGGATCAATCGAGTTTGGGTTTAAAATGGGCTTGGGTAAACAAGGGGTCATATTTAGTGGATTGGAAATAAATCTGATAAATTGAGTTGCAAATAGGGTTAGGTTGGGTCGACCTGCAAATTTTCAAATGATTTTAAAAAAAAAAATTTAATTTCTTAATCGGTGTAGTTCTGGTGCAGATATAGAAGTCACCGAGGGTTTGATCAATGAAGCTTTGACCAAGGTGGGATTCCTAGTTTCGTTAGTTATAGTGCTATGGCTATTGATCTTTATAATGAAGGACATTAATGAAATTTGATTAAGATTATCAAAACACAATCTCAATACAAAAATTTAATTTTAAGTATTAAACCGTGGTACTCTTCAAATATTAAAAGAAGATACTTAGAGTTACTTTGAGAAACACAAATATAATTTCCCAGTTGACATCTTCCACTAAAAAAGCATACGTTTAGGTGGCACAAAAAGAGACCTAGCCTAGAATGTTGATTAATGTATTTCCTTAGCTCTCATTTGGGAGGAGGGAATGAAAAGAAATAAAAAGAATAATTTTAAATATTTTTCATTTCCCTTATTTAGGAGTTTTAATAGAGGGAATAAAAAGTTCATTCCCTTATTTGGAAGTTTAAGTGACACGAAACAAAATTGGTAGGAGGGAACATACATTCCTCTCTATTTCCTTAAAAGTTAAATCTCAAACTTTCATTCTCCCCGAAATTGAGAGGAATTTGAGGGAATAGAATTAGATTTAATGATTTTTTTAGAAAAAACTCCTAAAGTACCCTTATATATTGAACAATTTATTTTAAAATAGGGTCTAATAGTAATATCATCGTAAAATGATTCTATAAGGGCGAGATTTGGATCCTAGACCCAAATAGCAATAGGACTAGGGCCCAAACAGTCTAGCACAATGAATTTGTAAAGAGTGGGCTTAAAGGCTGGGCTTCCACTGAAGGATCAACACGCACAATAGATCACGGAAGATAGTAAAATAAAGAAAATTAAACTAAATGGGAAGAAAATCGCTCATCGGCAAAGTTTGAGGATGATAGTTCTTGAATATATTCCTTCAGACTTGGTTACACTTTCTGTTCTAATTTGCTACAGTATCTTTTCCCACCATTTTTTCAACTCCCTTTTCCTCTAGAGGGTCTCTCACATTATATAGTCCCCTTTAGATGATCTTGGCCCTCCAGTTGTTGATCGCCCAGGCTATCACTTGTGTGCTTGTCCCATCAGACCTTTTACAAAACCCCTTGTGAGTTGCAGCAATCAAAGTAGCACTATTCAGGGGTCTTCTCCACATAAACGCAGTTAGAAGGTTTGGTGGAAAGTATTAAATATAGTGGCAACTACCATCCCTTCAGTCAAGACTGGTCCCTTCCCCGAAGCTCTTTCTCTTCAGTGTGACCTCCTCTGGTAACGTGCCACTGAAGTGGCCTTACCATCTAAGGGCATGATCTCCTTGAAGATACAGTAGCCTCTTCGGCCTTAGGTATGACATGTGGCATGATCTCCTTATTGGATTTCTGTACCCCACAGATGCAATTCCATTCCCTTTATGTTACTCCCAAACAAAGCTAGTAACAATCTATTCATTATCATTCCCTTTCATTCCTCTATTTTAAAGCATCCAAATAAGGTTACTTAATTCCATTTCATTCCATTCATTTCCCTTGCTTAAATTCATTCCATTCTATTCTATTTCATTCCATTCCCTTATGATCATTTTTAGGTTTCTATCTGTGGGTGGGCCAAAAATAATTTTCTAGATCCAATGATTATCAAATTTAAATTATACAAAATCTAAAAATAAGAAACAAACACACATAAATATATAAAATCTTACAATTTCTTTTTACAAGTTTTCTTATTTTAAAATTTATTGCGTGATAAACTCATCATCAATGCTGCAAATCACATCTCTGTCAAAATTTTAGTTCAATAAAAATTTTCTTAGCTTTCTCTTTTTGTTTGTAAGGACCTAATATATAATTAAGGGGACTAAATTAAGTTTAATTACAAATTTTGTTGTTGCCTAAAGGTACAATTCTCACTAAAAAAATAAGTATGGTTATATATTTCAAAAATCTAACCGTTGAATTACATATTCTTTATGTTTTTTAAATAGATGTCAAATTTCAGGTTAATCGAATATTATTTATTATTCGATTTATAAACTTATTTTTTAATATATAATTTTAGACTATAAAAACTCAAAATTTAAACACTTGATTGATAGCATAGTTACTGATTTTTTATTTTATTGAAATTTGTTAAGTTTGAGGGATATAAAAAGAAAATATAATTCAATAGTGGATTTAATAAAATTCACATTCAATAAATAAAAAATATTAAGTGGTGTTGTAACTTTAATCTACAACTAAATTTACAGCTAAATTTTGCCCAAAGTTTAATTATGTAGCTACTAAAAATATTTAGGGTGCTACAATTGTTTTTAGAGGTACAAAGTCATAAACTTCGTTCACAAAGTCATAAACTTCATGATCAGTTGATCCTAATGGGGCCAGCATTCATGAACTTCGTTCACACCGACTTAATTGGATTCATAGTATGACAGATGGCTCCACAAATTAAATAAGACAGATTAGCCAATCAATCCGAGCATTCATGCATTCTGTTCACCAAAAGGGCCTCAAGCATGGATCCTTAAGGTGGCCAGCATTCATTCATTCCGTTCACACCTAATGACTTAATGATCAGTTGGCAACACATCACTTGCAATTACTGAAAGATTGGGTTAAAGTTAACTATTATTATATTCCCTAAATATTTGCTAGTGGATTAATATTTTATCCAATATTTTAAAATTTTCACCAGTAAATTATATTTTCTATATATCCTTAACATGCATGTTAATGTAGTTCTTGTTATGGACATATTTTATATAATTGACTAATCATTTGATAAACTGCACTTTACTTGTAATTGGGTAAATTTAGGATGTGTTTAGGACTTCAAGAAACATGTTGTTCAAGTCAAGTGTTAAAACCATGAAGATCTAACCAAGAAACAAGCAAAGAAGAGCTATTCATTAAAACTCGACAGCTATCTCGACAAAAAGACTTCTATTGAGATTTAAAGTCGAAGTTCGACAAAAGCTTGACACAAGCTGTTTCTGTCGAGACTTACGAAATCAGAAATTTTAGATCTGATTTTTGGCCCATGTTTGTATATTTGTATAGGGTTTCTTTTCTCACAACCCTAAACATATATAAGGATCATTTTAAAAGCCGTCGCGCATGCAGAAAGTGACCTAGTTCATTATTCTCTTTGAAGAAGCTACTGCGTCTTTACGCCAAGGATTTTGTGACCAAGGAGCTTCCTGATCTTCATTATTAATGAACTGAAAAATTTTGCAGCCAACAATCTTCTTCAAGTTGGTGATTTAGTCATGTACTAGGATCCGTGCATCATTAGTTATTTATGTACTGGTATTCGTGCATTGAATGGAAAGATTGCTACAATAAAAGTCCAATTGGGTATTGGGGTAAGGGTTCAACCGTAGGTTGACATTTTGGGATAGGCCAAAAGGTTTGGTAAGCTTCCTTATACTTGTAACCACTTGTGATTGATAACAGTGGATTCTTAGGAGTGGTGACCTTAAAATCACCCGGTGGGGTTTTGCTTCAGTGTTTTTCCCTATTCGTAAATAAATCACCCTTGTCAAATTTATTTTCTGCTGCATTTAGTACAATTGGTGATTTGTTTGTGCTGGCACGCTATTGAATGTAATTGAACCTAATTAATTAACTTGGGTGATTAATTAATTTGCAAGGGATTAATTCATTTTAACCCAACAAGTGGTATCAGAGCAAGCACGCTCTAATTAGGTTTTAATCTTTGTTATGTAATCCATTGAACCCTGTTTGTCACGGATAAAAGACAATCTCTTATTATACTTCCTATATTTGATGACACTTATTATACATACTAGAAAGTACGCATGAGAGCTTTGTTTGCAGTTTTTAGATGAGAAGGTCTAGCAAGTTATGGAAATTGGCTGGACAAAGCCAAAGGAAGCGCCGGTTGATTGGGATGAGGCCAAGATCAAAGTGGCAAACTTTAACAACAGAGCATTGGATGCCCTATTCAGTGCGGTGACCAATGAGGAGTATAAGAAAATATTCTCAACTGAAATTGCAAAGGAAGCATGGACTGTCCTCCAGACAACCTATGAAGGGACTAAGGCTATCAAGGATTCAAAGTTCCAAAGGCTCACGACTAGCTTTGAGGAGATAAAGATGGAGGAGGATGAGACATTCAATGAGTTCTATGCCAAGCTGAAGGACATAGTGAACTTAGCATTCAATCTTGGTGATCATATTCCTGAGTCCAAGATTGTGAGAAATGTGCTTAGATCTCTCCCTGAGAGATTTCATGATAAGATAACGGCAATTGAAGAATCAATGGATATTGACACCATTCCTTTGACAAAGCTGATTGGCAACTTACGAACCTATGAATTGGGTTTGACTAGACTTGGGAAAGGAACCAAAAGTAAGAATATGGCACTGAAGGCCAAAAGTAATGGGACTGATGATTCTTTAGATGATGAAGATTCCAAAATGAAGTCCTACATCAATAGGCAGTTCAAGAAGTTCATGAAGAATGCCAATGTGAAAGGTTTTGACAAGGACCGTAAGCAATCCAGTTCTACTCAGTTCGAAAGTCAAGATAGAAGGAAGAAGGATGCTAAGGATGACGGTCAGTCTACTATTCCTTCCTGACCAAAGTGCTTTGGATGTCAACATTTTGGACACATGAAACAAGAATGTCTAACATATCTCAAATCGATTGGGAAAAACAAGGCTCTTGCTACTACCTTGAGTGATACCGAGCCTAAGACTGAGTCAAATGATAGTGATGACAAGGGAATCCTGAGTGCTTTCACTGCCACAGTGGATCCTACTGAGGGGATCGTAGAAGTAGTGGATAAAGAAGAGGACATGGTGAAATCCAAGTTCGAGAAGATGGATGAACAAGTTGACATCCATACAACCTATGCAAGGTTATACAAGGTATCTGAAAAGCATGAGAAGTTGTATAGGTTGTCTACTAAGAAGGTTAGTGAAGTGGAGCTAGAACGAGAGGAGCTATCCACAAAGGTTGAAGAAGTCAATTAAACTATTGGAGCACCGAGGTTCGAGAATAACTCATTGGGCGAAAGAACCAAGAAGCTTGAAGTAAATTTGTTCCAAGTTCGAGCTCGGTTGGAGAGGACTTCCAAGTGCAAAGCTAGATGAAATGTTGAACCTCTAGAAATAAGCTTTTGACAAAACTGGCTTGGGGTATGAACTCTCTAACTCTTCTCCTATTACCTCTTCTAGTAAGACTGTTTTTGTCTCACCTGCTAACAATGAAAATCTTGAGAAAAATGAGATAGCTAGTGAGAACAATCTAGACAAAGACAAATCTATTCTAGGAGCACCCCTTAAGATAGAGAAGAAAGGGACTAGAAACCCTAAGAGCAATAAGGCTAAAAATAAGCCGCACTTCTGTCATCACTATGGAGTTTCGGGACACACTCGTCCAAATTGCTGTAAATGGTTAGCCACTCAACAGAGCAATAGTGTGTTATCATCTGGTGGTGAAGGTCAAATTCCACAATCTTTAGGTCCTCTTGGAGATCTTTTCAAGGCCCTCATGTTCCTTTTGAACATGAACGGTTTCAATTCTCCCCCCTCACCTCTAGAACAAAGGTTCAATTCTAGGAAAGGATCTTCCTCCAAAACCAAAGTTTGGAAAGAAAAAGGCTCAAGGTGATTCAGTCACATTCTCTCTCTCTCTCTTCCTTCTATGTTTTTGCATTACTTGTTTGTTTTGCTTTTCTTGTTTTTGAGTTAGTCTAGTTTTATGCTTTGTATGTTTACATGTTTTTGTTTTTTTGTTTTATTTTATTTTACATAAAAATTAAAAAATTAAAAAATCAGAAAAATTAAAAAAAACAGTGTGTGTTTGTGTATATTGGTACTTGTGTACCTTAGATGGCAATTGAAACAAAGTTTTCTAAACTTTGTATCTCTTGTATCTTTGATGTGCATCTCAATGCACAACTAAGTTAGTGAGTTTTGTGGCTCGTGTTTGTGATGAGTAAAATTAAGATTGTCTCTTATATCACATACTCATATCACTCTTTTTGAGGCGAAGGACTAGAAAATCCTAAGAGAAATACAAAAATAACCATCTCACCACTAAAGCCCGCCAATCATGTATAACATCTGTATGCTTCGGTATAGCAAAATTTTGATGTAAAAGCTTACGTAATTGGGTATTTCTTCTCTCTCTTATATGTCCATGCATGCTGTGCTTAAAAGAAAAAAAAAATGCAAAGTACATGAAAAGCAAAAAGATCAAAATGCTTTTAAAAATGGTTGTAAGCGTGTTTCTAGGAGATGTGAGAGCTATATGATGTACCTCAAAAGTGTTAATCTCTATCAAGCAGTTATGATTGTGTGTGAGTGTATTTGATTTTTTCATGCCTCAAATCCTCATAATATGAGACACCTCTTGCTATGTTTCACACACAACATGCAAACTCTTCGCTACTTTTGATATATATGCAGGTACAATGTGATTTGGCCATCACAAGAGATACATGTGTTAATATATGCTCACTAAACTGTCTTAACTTATGTTTGAAATATAAAATTGGTTAGACTTGTTTAGTGTGTGTGTGTGTTTTTGGATGCTATGTTTATATGTTGAGAGATGTCTTGAGAGCTTAACATGTTGATTGGATCTTCGTTTGAGTAGCTTGCTTGTTGCATTCATTTTTATGTGTTTTTCTTCCCTTGAAAAAACTCCATTTCTTCAAGCTCGATAGCTTCTCGACAAATCCTCAACAGATTCTCTTTCTATCAAGCCTTTTTTCTCTTTTCTCAAAAAATCCCGATAGCTTCTTGATCCGTCAAGATTTTTGGGTTCCTACTCTACACATTCTTGACAGCTTCTTCAATCCATCGAGCCAAATTTTTTTGCTCTCTATCTGCTCGATAGATGTTCGACAGATTCTCGATCCATCGAGACACTTTTTTGCCGTCAATAGATCCTCGATAGTACCTCGACAGATTCATTTCTGTCGAGATTTAAAGCTTGACATATTCTCGATAGGAACCTTGATCCATCGAGCTGCGTTTTCTATTTAAGGTTGAGGCACAATTTCTTTTTCATTTCTCTCTTCTCACTCTCAACAAATTTCACTTCTTTCTCAACTCATACTTTCTTCTCTCACTCAAATCTCTTCTCCAAAGTGTTTCTCGACCCATTCCTAGCAAGATCCACTTGGTAAGTGATCTAAACTCTCTCTCATTCATGCATTTTGACTTAGGGTTTAGGGTTTTGAAAAATTTTTGAGGGGTTTTTGAGATTTTTGTGAATATTGTGAGTTAGGGTATGTGAATCTAATCTTATATAACCATGCATTGCATTCTCATTGCATTATAACAATGTTTCATGCATATTTAGATGTGTGTGATTGATTATTGTTGTTGAATGCTAATAGGATTGGATTGAGTTTTTCCCATGATGCTTTTAATTTATGCACGTCACAAGTTCATGCATTCTTCATGCATACGTTCTTTCTTTTCTTTCCTATTCTAAGCATGTGTTACAGCGTTATGGCAGCCAAATAGTGCAAATCTACTCCAGCTCGGAACCCTCGTCATGGTTCCTGGTCATCCCTTTCTCCTATTCCTACTATTCCCTCTCACATCCGGTTTTGTGATGAGAAGGCCCAGACGGACTTCTTTGAGAACTTCCAAAAACGTGGCGTTCATCCGGAATGCAAAGTTATTCTATCGAATTTTGATGACATTGCTCTCCCTGAAGTTCTTCGGACTTAGGATTTGGCCTCTCTACTTGAGAAACCCTTGAGTTGTCCAATCGTATACATACAAGAGTTTTACTCCAACATACAAGGCATCGGTACCCCTGTGCCTCAATTTGTTACCACATTCCGAGGTACATGTATCGTAGTTACTCCAGATCTTATATCTGAGGTACTACGTGTCCTTAGGGTAGCGCATCGTGGCTACCCTAGCTGTGAGCGTCTCCGGACCATGTCTAGAGACAACCTTCTTTCTCACTTCTGTGAGAAACCCTCTCTTTGGGGTGATGCTCTAAACACCCATTGCTTGGGCTTTGCTAAAGGCCTTCGCTTTCTGAACATGGTGATGACATTTGATCTTACTCCTCTGTCACACTATAACTCCATCACTGAGCCGCATGCTCGTTTTCTTTTTTCTTTGATGGAGGATCTTACCATCGACTTTCCCTCTTACTTCATCACATCTATCATAGATGTGTATCAAGACACTACAACCTGTGATAAGCTCATCTTTCTTTTGGCTATCACGTGGATCCTTCATCACTTCTCCATTCCTATTCCTTTCTCTCCTCTTTTCACCATCATGGCTGCCATATGCGCTGGTTCTGTCTGGCGGAACAAGACCAAGCTTCAACTGAAGCGGCCATGAGTAGAGACGATTGATCTTATAGCTTCTGCTGTTCCGCCCTCTTCCACAGCTCCTTCTACCTTCGCTCCTTCCTCCTCCGCAGCTAGTGTCACTCTCAATGCCATCATGGAGCAGCTATAGTGAATGCATGTTGATTTTGGTGGTTGTCTTGACTATCTCACTAATAAGATGTGTCAGATGAACACTAGGATAGGACACATTGCACGTCGACAAGCTCGCATTGGCAACTATGGACCTTCTCCCTCTCCTTCTCCTAAACATCCTGTTGTTTCTCCTTTTGAGGATGATGAGGATGATGCTAGTGATGACGAGATGATGACCTCTCAATAACTTGCCCTTTGTCATTTGTGACAAAAATGGTGAGTAGTTTTGGGTTTAAGAGTAGTCTTGTACTTAGGGGGAGAGTTATTATAAGTTTTTTTATTTATTTATTTATAGGGGGAGTGTATATAGTATTGAGAGATGTAGTGAGGACTTTATGTATTTTCTTTTCTTCTTTATTTACATTAGCCTCTTGTATACCGGTCTTGTGACCATTTTATTACATACATTGTACTTTATTTTCATACATATGATGATGATGTATGTTTTTATTCACCTACCTTTACATGTGTTTTTCCTTCTCTATCTTTATACACATGTTTCCTTATGTACACAATCTTTACTTCTGTTTCACACATGATGCCTTGATAAGTTTTGGTTAAGTGTTTTAGAAAGATAGGTTGTGAAAGTCCATCTTGCCATGAACTCCCTTCTTGCAAAGTTTTTCAAGAGTTAGTAGGGATAGATTTATTTTGTAATACAACAAGTGGTTATGAGTTTAGTAATTTAAGACTTCTCTCATGATTATTTGTTTTGTTGTGGTTTTGTCAGGAATTGCTAAAGGGGGAGATTGTTAGAGATATATTTTATGTAATTGGCTAATCTTTTGACAAAATGTACTTTATTTGTAATTGGGTAGATCTAGGATGGATTTAGGATTTCAAGAAACATGTTGTTCAAGTTAAGTATTAAAGCCATGAAGATTTGACCAAGAAATAAGTGAAGAAGAGCTATTCATTAAAGCTCGACAGCAATCTTGACAGAAAGACTTCTATAATTGGTGATTTGTTTGTGCTACCACGCTATTGCATGTAATTAAACCTAATTAATATTGAGTGATTTAATGTTATGAGATTTGTTAAACTTCGTTTTATTTTAAACTAGTCGATAATCAGTACTATGTACGGGAACCTACTTATTTGTGAGGTAGACTAAAATTAATTTTATACAATTTTAAATTGATTAAAAAACTACACAATTGCATGATTTTCTTTTTTATAACTTCAATTTGTGTTACAATTTGATGAAGAGACCATTGCTTGAATGTGCAATGACTTACAAAATTTTGTTAGACAACTTCAGATGTTATCAAGAAATTCAAAAACCTAAAATCAAAACTCTAAGTAGGAGCAGAAAAATTAAGAAGCAATTAGAATCTAATATATCTACCAAAACTAAAAACCCAAAGAGTGAGAGAGAAAAACTTAAATACAGAGTGTTCCAAAGAGAGAAAGAAAGAGAAAAGAAGGTACGTACCTGTGAGAGAGAAGATTGGTGGTGAATCAACAATAAAATAAATAAAAAATTCAGATATTTCAAATATTGCAAAAACTAATACAAATTCAGATGTTAAAACTTCCAAAATACCAAAAAAGATATATAATTAAAGAATAAGTTATTGAAACAATTTAAAAAATATATGACTATTCAAAAGAGAAATATAAGAAAAAGAAAAAAAATACAGAAACTCATAGAAAATAAGTTTTAAATTTTAATAGGTCTAACCTTTAAACGATGAAAAAAAATCAAATACAGTCATAGATATCATTCAAATTAAAACGCCAAAGACATATTTCGGTCGCTCATTTATTTGAATACATTACATTACATCAAACTATATAGTTTTCAGGTTTCATTATCCAAAAAAAAAAAAAAAAGCCGCAACTTAATTATTGAGTGCATATTACAACACTGCAAAGCTTGAGGCATCACAAACAATTTCCAAACCATGCATATGATATATTTGACTCAAAACCTACTTATTCTTAAGTACTGATCTCCATGAAAGTAAGCAACCTGATGCATATTGGCTTATATATTGCTTATTTTTTTTCTTTTTCTTTTTTTTGAGGATAAATGGCAGATTTGGCTTATATATTGCTGAAACATGTATATTTCTTCTTATCTTAAAGGGTAATGTGGCATGTAACTAGGGTATGGGAATGGATAATAGTTGTATGGAGATGAAAATCACTTTTTTAAAAAATATTGGGTTTTGCACTACTTTTATAGTTTCATGATTAATCTCATAAATTTGGAAATAAATTATCAACGTTTAAGTTTGAGTTTAAGATGAACTTCTTAGAGAGATAGAGTTTCATTCCTTGTTGAGTTTAGATTAAACAAAAATAACTTTGTTTTAAAAAGATGATGAGTTTGAGTTTAAGTTGAACTTGTTAGAGAGATAAAATTTCACTTCTTGTTAAGTTTGAACTAAACAAAAATAATTTTATTTAAATAAAATGATAATTTGATTTAAAGATTGTGCTGATGTAGAAAATTATGGGAGTTTCGGAGGCTTCGACTCTATATATAAAGAGAGATGGAGTTTCACTCATTGTTAAATTTGAGCTAAACAAAAATAATTTTATTTAAATAAAATGATAATTTTATTTAAATATTGTGGGAGTTTCAGAGGTTTCGGTTCTATATGTAGAGAGATAAAGATTCACTTCTTGTTAAGTTTGAATTAAATAAAAATAATTTTATTTAAATAAAATGACAATTTTATTTAAATATTGTGTTGGCATGGAAAATTGTGAGAGTAACAGTCTAATTGGTATCATCCCAAATGCAATCTTCAATATAGCTCAAGGATTGAAGTCTTTAGTCTATAGTCTATACATGAAGCAGCTCTCCGGCCATCTTCCATCAAGCACGAGCAATTGGCTTCCAAATCTTAAGGTGCTTTACCTATGTAATACTGAACTGGAGGGAATTATCCACAATTCCATCTCAAATGCTTCTATGCTTACTGAACTTGAGTTGGGTGCAAACTATTTCTAGCTCTATTCCTAATACTTGTGAAATTTAAGGCATCTGGAGAGACTCAACTTAGTTAACAATTATTTGACCAAAGATTCTTCAACTCTAGAACTAAGTTTTCTTTCATCTTTGACAAACTACAAAAATTTGACAACTATATAGTTCCAGCAGATAATCCATTAAATGTTGCCCTTCCAATTCCATGGGAAATTTCTCTACTTCTCTTGAAGAATTTGTATCATTTAATTGCAACATAAAATGCATCATTCCTACAAGGATTGCAAATTTAAGCAACTTGATGGCCCTACACTAGAAGACAACGAATTGGTTGGACCTATTCCAACTACAATAAGAGGAATGAGAAAGCTCCAAGGTTTGTATCTTCAACATAATAGATGGCAAGGATTCATCCCAAATGGTATTTGTCATTTGAGAAACTTGGTGGAATTATTTTTAAATCATAATTGGACCAATACCAACACGTTGGGAAGGTCTTTCTAAGCTTCAAAAGTTGTACTTGGATTCCAACCAGTTGACTTCCATACCCTTATCCTTTTGGAGTCTTTAAGACATACTGCAAATAAACATGTCATCCAATCCTTTTGGAGCATGTAACACACAAACTAATCATGGAATCTACTGTCAGGTGACATTCCTACTATTAGAGGCCTAGAGTCTTTGGCAAACTTTTCTGTAGCATATAAGAAATTTCAAGGTCCTATTCCCCAATCATTTGATAAGTTGATAAGCATGGAACGCTTGGATCTATCTGATAACAACTGGTCTAGAGAAATTCCTAAGTCTTTAATGGAACTCAAATGCCTCAAATATTTCAATGTGTCTTGCAATAGATTACAAGGTGAAATTCCATATGGGGGTGTTTTTGCTCAATTCTCAGCTCAATCATTCGTGGGAAATGAAGCATTGTGTGGTCCACCCAAACAGCAAAAGTAATGTTGGACAATCAAAGATAGCCACTACAGTTGTAGTAAGATATATTTTGCCAGCAATGATAGAAACAATACTTGGATAAGTTCTCATATTTAATCTGATGAGATCCCGAAAGAAACATGTAAAACAAAAAGGTTAAGAAGATTTGTTACCTCTAGCAACGTGGAGAAGAATGACATACCTAGAACTTGAACGAGTAACAAATGGATTTAGTGAAAGTAACTTAGTTGGGAAAGGGAATCTTGGTTGAGTGTACAGGACACTTTCAGATAACAAATGTGCTACAGTAAAGGTTTTTAATTTGAAAATAGAAGAAGGGTTTAAGAGTTTTGAGATTGAATGTGATGTATTGTGTAGAATTCACCACCAGAATCTTGTGAAAATCATCGGTAACTATAGTGGTACAAATTTTAAAGCTTTGGTACTAGAGTACATGCCCATGGGGAGCCTTAAGAATTTGTTGTATTCTCATAACCACTTCTTGGATATGCTAGAAAGATTGAACATGATGATAAATGTTGCATTATCTTTGGTGTTTCTCCATCATGGTTGTCCTTTACCTGTTGTTCATTGTGATTTGAGGCGTAGCAATAGTCTTCTAAACAAAGATATGCTTGCACATGTGAGGGACTTCGGCATTTCAAAATTGTTAGGAGATGAAGACTCAATGACCCAAACCATGACATTGGCCACTATTGGTTATAGAACTAGGTGATGTCTCTACTTTATAATTCAATTTTATGTTTATACACACACAAAAAAGCTATCCCAAAAAAAAACAAAAACAAAAAACAAAAAAAAATGAAGAATTTTTCTTTTTAGCATCAAGTGAAGGTATTGGATACTTTCTGACAATAAATTTTATCAAACTTATAAAGTAAGGATCACAACAGACCATTTTTACACGTGAAGACGTATATAGTTGTAGCATTTTGTTGATGGAAACATTCACAATGAGCAATCTCACATGAAACGTTTGCTGGAGAAATGAACCTAAAATGTTGGGTAAAACAATCACTAACCCTTTTAGTAATTTTAGTTATAGATGCTAATTTGCTAAAGAAATGTGAAGAGAATTTTAATGCTAAGCTGGATTGTAGGTTGTCCATTATGCAATTGGCTATGGATTGTTTAACAAAGGTCCTGAAAAGTGGATAAACATGAGAGATGTCATAACAACACTCAAAAAATCAAATCAAAGTTTCTAAAAAATGTTAGAGAAGATTGACAACAGGAAATTATTCTAAAGTTTGTCCTTGTTTGTGCTTTTTGCTAATTATATTTTGTAGGCTATGCTATTCCCTAAAAAAAAAAAACCTGTTAAAGTAGATTAGCTCGAACCGATGTATGAGCATAGTAATGAACTAATGATGAAGGATGTACGATTGTCTTATATATTTAGGCATTAATTTACATAGTAATGGTAATAGGCAATGCAATGACTCAAAGTTAGGTACAAAAGAGTCAACTCAAATTTAGCATGTTAAATCACATACGATAAATAACAAGATGGTGTTTGTTATTCATCAAAAACATGTATTGTAGATTAAAAATCCATCATCTAGCTTATGAGAGAAATTTTATAGCAATATTGAGTGGAGGATATTAGCCCCATTTTATCTTCTCTTCTTTGAGTTCTTTCTTGGTTTGTTTTGCATGTTTTTCTTGAGGCCAATATGCTAGCTCACTCCTGAGCTTCTTGTGCTTCTAGATGTAACTTTGAGGGATCTAGCATTGTGTCCAATATCTCTCTTATTGTGCTAAATAGGAAAGTATTCTCCCTCTTTTATTCTTTAATAATTTATTTTATATATATATATATATTTTTTTAAATTGATAGTTACAACGGAAGAATGGAGATTTGAACCCTAGATGTTTCCGTTGAAAACACTCGAAGGTGCCAACTAATTGAGTTATAAGGCTCTTGGCATAATTTATTTTACTTAAAATAATAAAAGAAGAAGAAGGTGAAATCATGACAAAATGGGAAGAGTGGTGAATAGAGGAGGGTTGAATATAACTAACAAAATTAGATTTAAACTTGATCTTAGAGAATAAAAATAAGTATGAGTGAGGGTTTTTAGGGCATTTGAAAAAAATGGTTAATCCAAACTTTACATGCTAAAATGGCAGGTTTGGTTGGGTTAATCTGTAGATTGGCTTGTTTTTATGTGGATAGGAATCCTCTTTTCTCGTTTAGGTATGAAATTTTTTTTTTTTAAAGATAGAATTTCTACTCTAGCCTAATTTAAGTCTATATGTGTGTGAAGCTCCCTCTTGGAGACTTGAATCACGGCTCTTACCCCCCACACCCCATAAGCATTTATACTTATGGAGTGACCACCGCACCAAGAGTGCGCGGTGGTAGGTATGACATTCTTTGTTTCATTGTTTCATACTCTCAAATCTTTCTCTCTTCAATTGTTTATATTTTTTTCTTTCACTCTTGTTAATCTTTCTTTCTTTCTCTGAGCCAATAAGGGCTAGTCTACCCCATATCATCATCATAACTCATCTTCTTCTCTCTTTCAATCTCTCATTCTTACTAAGCAATCATGGATCTTCATTTTTGTTCTTTGATCCCCAATCTCCCTCCACTAGGGATGCTACACTACCTTAATATGTAGAAATGGTGTGGTGCGGTGCCGTTTTCTTATTATGAAACTGCAAATTGCACTAGACCATGCAGTGCGATGTGGTGTAGTGTTATTTGCGATGTGGTGCAGTTATGCCATTTTGCAAACAGTTTTGGTGCGGTTTGGTGAACACCCCTTACTTGTAACCATCAATCCATCATTACATCTGGCCATTGGCCTTTCCAATCAAAACACTCATACTTTTTGTATTATAATTATTATTTTTTATTTCGGATAAATTATACCAATTCCTTTTGAGGTTTAACAAAATGACACTCTCCCCTTAAGGTTTGCATAAAAAAAATAAAAATAAAATAATGTCCCCTTCACCCCATGACTTCTATGATGGAATATTTCATTTTAAAAAAATGGCACTATTCCTCTCTCGTTTGTGGTTGTTGTGGGAAAAGAACACTCCCTACCTGTGATTCGTAAAGATGAGACCAAGAATATGTTTCCAAAATAGTAAAACCACTAGGCTATAGGTGCTACAAGTCTACGATGTTAGTCTGCTTGATTAGTGTTGGTGGGAAAATTTTAATGACACCAAATTGAAAACTGGTTTTTTTAAAAGAGTTATAATTTGTTAAGGATGAAGTATAAAATTTATGTTTTACATCATCCAATAAGAGATTGTTATGTTAATATTTTATTTAAAATTCATTACATCCTACCACACCTTGTAACATCTTAATAAACTCCTAATTTGATTGAATTTGTATAGGAGTATTAGAATTGATTGGGTGTGCTTATGGTTGTGCTTATTCTTAGATATGTTGTAAAGTTGTAATTAACAACTATTTTGTGTTGGCTTTAATTCCATGCCAAATTTGATTGTAACTTTGTTCAATCTTTTGTATCCTGTATTTCATGTGGGATTTATTTGTAAGGGTTGTGTGTAAGAGAAAGAGTGTGAATACTCAAGGCAACTATTAAAGACAACAGAAGTTTACGCGGGTAGCTCGCAAGTAGCTTTCCTACAAAGTGAAGCATGTACTCAGCACATAACTAGAATGCGAAGAGTCATGACGGATGTGACAGCTGGTTTTCGCGAGTGTCTTACCGGTAAGGTCTTCTCGTGAGATACCTACGAAACTGTCTATTTTGCTATTTTGTCATATCTGCTCCATTACATTCTCATGCATACTATATATACTATCATTACCCACATATTGAGTAGAGAGCTTTCCAGAGAGAAAACCCTAGCCACAAACCATTAAGAATGAGAGATTGTCATACCCACAATTCTCTACACTATCCATTGTGGTTTTCCTCTACTCCTACATCTCCATATCCAAATCCTTGAGAGGTTGATAACCCAAATACTTACCACACCCATACTGAGTGTCTAGTGAGGTTTTGGTGCTGCTAGGAAGCATTGGAAGAAGCCAAGTTTTGACGGATGCAATCGGGCGCATTGCAGGATCTGGAAAACTAGACAAGACATGGTTTTGAGAAGCCTTGTTGGAGTAGGAGATTGTAGGGCTTAGGTGCATTAGGTAGATTAGGCTTGGAAGGTTTCTTGCTATTCGTGTATCCCAACTTATTGTCTAGTGGATCAATTTACCGCTTGGAGGGCGGCAGAGAGGTTTTTTGTCGAGTTCTTCGGTTTTCTCTTCGATAACATATCAACATGTTATCTTGTGTTTGTATCTCTCATCCCTACTCTTTTAGCTTTCATTTTAATGTTGTATTGTGTTGAATATAGCTTAGAGTAGTTGTATTGGTTGTTCGCTTGCATTTACTCTATTCCACACTTAGTTTAAGTTAAAGTGAAATCAATCGAGCCCTAATTTTTTAATTTTAGGTCTAAACTACTCTTGTGTTTTTAATACAAATCCAAGTTTTTATATGTAATAAGATGATATATTATGTTGGTATTGGGGGTAAAACATGAATTTTATATCACAAATTTACAAAATTTAATCTCTTTTTTTTTAAAAATAAAAAAGTAAATTAACACCAACAGATTCATGAAAAAAAAATCATTTAACTATCAAATAAAAAAAAAAAAGTAAGAAAAGAGAATTGGGCCAAAATTGGAATCATAAAAAGTTCAGTTTCCTGTATTGGCTTCACTCTTTTTTTTTTTATTATTATCAAAACAAGATTTTTTATTTATTAAAATTGTGCCAAATAAAAAAAAAATTGGAAGATCAATATATATCTTTACGTTTTCACTTACAAATTTACAATTAATCAGTTAAAAAAAAAAAACCTAAATAACCAGACCGGACCATTCTAGTTCTACTAATAAGAGAAATGAAATTAAAAACAATAGCATGTTTCGGAGAAGAGGAAAAAAAGAAGGATTTTGCGAGAAGAAAGAATCACACCGGTGCGGAGGTTAATCATCTCTTTGTCGCCGACGGTGCCGTAGTCTCTCTGTAGCCGTAGCCACTAGCATTCGACTTCTTCTCAAAATTACAATCAAAGTTCAGTAATTCTAATAATTGCGTGACCCCCCATTCTTCAGAACCATGTTTCTCTCTCTGCCTCACTCATTTTGTTCTTTCTTTTTGCTGAATTTATTTGTGCTTTAGGAACTGTCATTTTATTTGAGAATGTTCTGCTTTTGGAAATAGGCAGTGCTTTTATGATTTCCTCTCTTTATTTTGTTTTAGATTAAGTTGGTACAGTGCGAAACTTGGAAAACATTTGTTTGTTTATCTTTAATGAATCAAGTGAGATATTATCTCATGATAAGCTCTATACAACAAAATACACTGTTGCAATGCTCTTTGGCAAAAAAAATCCTCCCATTAAATGTCCTTGCAATTCTCTGAATCCATATATGGTAGATAGCCACTTGAGAACTTAATCCCAAGAACGTGCTAATTGGTGAAACTGACACAAATGCATAAGATTGCTCCAAATTTAACGAGTGAAAAGAACACTCGAAGAACAAATTATCACAACTCTATAAAGTTTTCATAGAACAAGCACATGATATGACCTTCATACCCCGGTTAAGAAGCCATCTCCAACTGATAAAAGAGTGTTTAGGAATACAAAGTGGTTGATAAATCAGTTTGTCCCCATTTACTATTTCATGTTTAACTTGAATCTTATTCTAAGCATAACAACATGAGAATGTACTAGAGTTAGAGGGGGATGCAGTGAACAGAATCAACACCTGCTATTCTAGCTGTTGGGTAGATCAAGTTATTTCTATTTTATTTTTATGATAATTTGGGATCGAACAAGTTATCTTCTTGAAGAATACTCGAGGCTTGCATCAAAACTATTCAATGCTTCATATACCAATCTGAATTCAAACTTCACTTTTAGAATACCAGTTACCATGACAAAGTATGGTTCTTACTCCATTACCAATAGAATGGCTAAACGAAGGTTTAATCATGTCTCTAAGCTTTAATATCTTCCTCCAACCCCATGCGCAACTATTGGGTATGTGGACATACCAAAAGCTTTTGCCATTTTAAGAGGTAGGTATGCACCCATGCAAATCACAAGGAATCTGCCTCTATAAAGAGATTCCATATATGGTTACTAACATCAGTTCGATTCCGGGCCTGGAACTTTTTAAGCCCCAATCCTACTGATTTAGGAGAGAAATCCACATCTCACGCGACTCTGACTTTAGGGACCATAGATTCAGCACCTGCCATAAAAATCTGTTGAAGCACCTTTTGATCTCTTTGAACACTTTAACTGAAGAATGAAGATACTAGTCCACTAAACTTGTATACCACAAAGCATAGATTGTATGAGTTGTAACCTCCCTGCAAAATAAAGTTTTCTGGCACACCAGGAATTTATTCTGGCTGAAATCTTTTCAATTATAAGCTTGCAGTCACTACTAGACAGTTTTCTAGATATCAAATGCAAGCCTAAATATCTAAGATGCAGTTGGGCTTCAACAAACTGCAAGCAAGATAATATCTTGACCTTTGTACGTCCAAATTCCCCACTAAAGAAGGCTTCACTCTTGCTGGTATCAACTTGAAGACATGAAAGAATTTTGAATTCGTCCAACACATTTTTTATGATGCTAGCAGAGCCTTGGTCAGCACTAGTAAATACGATCTTATTATCACCAAAATATAAAATGGTTAACTGGAGCTTTTCACATCTAGAATGAAACTTGAAGCCTACTGCTTTTATAGCCCTAGACATCATGAGCTTCCTAAAGCCTCCATAGCAATAACAAACAAATAGGGGGACAAAGGATCAAGCTGTCTCAATCCTTTGCCACCCTTGAAATACCTCACAAGACTACCATTAAAGACAATAGAGAAGCTAGGTGAAGTGATGCAAACCTCAACTCAATGCACAAATTTTTCAGGAATACCACAGGCAGACAAGCACCTCAGAATAATTTTCCAGTCCTCCTAGGCATCGGCCTTCATGAGGTATACTTTAATAGCTCATCTACCCAGTCCATCTTCTTTATGATATTCATTTTCCAATTCATGAGCCTGCAAGAGGATGTCTCCGCCATACTATAACCTGGAATAAAGGCTGTCTGAACAGGACTAACAACATCTAATAAGCCAACTTTAATGTGATAGCTAATATTTTTGTACATTTGTAGATGATGCTGCAGCAAGAGATGTGTGTAAATTTCCCCATTCTAGAAGGATTTGGGACCTTAGGGACTATGGATATTGCATGGAATTAACCTCACAGAATAGTTTAGCTGAGGAAAAGGAGTTGTCAGCAGCAAGCATATCCTCTCTATTGACCTTCCTCGCATGCTTAAAAAAATGAGCAGAATCGCCATCTGGACTTAGGGCTCTGTCCCGTTTCATTGGAACTATAGACCACTTGATTTCATCAACAGTAACATCCCTTTGAAGCACTTGCCTTTTATGCTTAGGAATACTATCTGGTATGAGCTGTGAAAGGCTCTCCAATTTTCTTTCATCTGTCCTTGCAGGATACCCAAGCAATTTCTGGTAGAAACTAATAGTCAACTCTTGAACTATGAGGATCCTCCACTCTCATTCCTTTTTAGTCATATAATCACCTAATTTGATTTTTTGCATTCCTAACTTTCAGAATTCCATGGAAGTATGCTGTTTTGGGCCCAGCAGTAGAACCTATGAAACAATGAAGCTTCTCCTCATCTTTCCGTAATTGTGCCTGCTGACCTGGGAGGAGAAGTCTTCTTTGTACATCCTCTAGATCTTCTCTAGCTTTTTGGACTTTTAATAGAAGACCACCAAAAAATTTCGGGTTCAACTTCTTCAGCTCAACATTAAGCAACTTCACTTCCTGCACAATCTAAACATGGGAGCACCATTAATTTCTTTGCTCCAAACAGCTCAGTTATTTTCTTATGCTCCCTATTCGCTGCTCCCTTAGTTGTTGCTTGCTTTCTGGCGCAAGAAACTTAGGATGATCTGTCCAGAAATCAAAGAACTTGAATGGCTTGGTGCCATAACTGATGACATTATAAGCAGAAGCATAGTCGGAAACAACTGGAAAATTGAATCCAACCCTAGTATGAGGAAGACAGTCAAACCAATAACAATTAACAAAGACTCTGTCTAACATCCTGTCTAGAAATTGATCATCCTGTCTAGACATTTCAGGTTACATAAATCAGACCATTGTAGGCTTCTAGTATCTTCATTATTGGAATCATAAATGAAAGAAGCAGAAAAAGACTGCCCCTTAACCATAGTGATTTCACAATGAATCCCCAACTACGAACAATGCAATCTTTAATTCATAAAGCCTTCTCAGCCTTAACCATTTCAACTACGCAAAAAGCTTAGAGATTATATCTTTTAACAGCTGCTCTCACTTCCTTCTGACTATGTTTCTTATAAAAGTTGTGAAAGTTTGTTTAAAAATGATTTTAATTTCTAAAAACATTTTTTAGTTATCATTGCTATTAATACAAATTTATTTTTAATTTAACTAATCATTAGCTTAGTTATGATGTCATCCCAGTTTAAATAATCTTTTTAGACTGGTTGTTTGGTCTGGTTTTAAAACATTGGCACCTGAGCCAAAGGAAGCAAAAGAAGTGGCATGTGAGGATATTGTAGTCTATAGAACCTTGTTATATGCTTAATGTGATAATCGGCAAGTTGAAGAGGCTGTGGAAATTCTTGGTAAGATTTTAAGGAAGGGGCTGAAGGCTCCTAAGCGCTGTTTCCAGCATCTTGATCTCAGTCCATGTAGTAGTGGTGAAGATATAGAAGGCAACAAGCGCTTGATTAATGGGGCTTTGATCAGAGGTGGGATTCCCAGTTTGGCTAGTTATAGTGCTATGGCTATTGAACTTTACAATGAAGGTAAGATTAGTGAAGCTAACAAAGTTATCATTCAAATGAAAGAAAGAGGATTTAGGCCAACAAACTTAATTTATGAAGCCAAGGTTGCAGCCCTGTGTAGGGGAGGGAATGTTGATGCAGCGGTGAAGGTAATTGAAGAGGAAATGGAGGGAAACTGTGTACCAAATGTTATGGCATATAATATTGTGCTGAAAGGATTGTGTAATGAGAGGAAATCAATGCTTGCTGTTGGGTATTTGAAGAATATGGCTAAGAAACTGGGTTGCAATGTAGACAAGGAAACTTACAGCATTGTAATTGATGGGTTCTGTTGTGAAAGTAGATATCTTGAAGCAAGTCAAGTGTTGCAGGAGATGTTAATAAAATTATATTGGCCTTGTGTTGATACTTAAATCTACTTATCAGGGGTCTTTGCATTGTGGGCAGGCAATACGAAGCTGTTTTGTGTTTGAGGAGATGATTAGCCAGGGTATGAAGCGAGAACTTTCTGGATGGAACTCGTTGGCAGCTTCTGTATGTCCAACATGGCTGACATTGAGGTGAGCTCTCAGACATTTAATTAGATTATTAGATTCTGGTTGTTCATGTTGGAGGAGTCATAATGGTGTAACCATTTTTATAGTCATATTTTTCTTTCTCAATTGCATGGTATCTGAACATAATGAGGAAGATTTTTCAATTGAGAGATACACAATCTGAAAAATTCATTTTTCATGAATAGAATTTGTCACACTGATAACTATTTTAGGCAGCAACTATTCACAGGAAGCATATGGCCTTATACAAGGAGCCTCCGAATAAGATATTGTGAGGAAGCCTCTCACTTGATATTAGGCGTATTTTAGACAAATTTGATAGAAAGTTATTACCTAAAATGTGCACGAGTCTTCAAACTCCTTCGGAAGAAATGGAATTCATCCAATGCTAGAGGTCTTAGGCTTTGGATCTCTTCCATTGCATTGCCAAATAATAATAATAATAATAATAGTAGTTGTAAAAGTAATAATAATAATAATAATAATAATAATAATAATAATAATAATTAGTATATCGGGAATGTTCTCACAATGAAGTTCAATCAAACTCTCAAACTATAGTGATCGAACATATCTAAAAGAGTAAAACAAGGAGAAGAATGAAGAGCAACACTCCAATCTAACAAGGTACAAGAGAAGAAGGCTTCAACTTCAAGGATAGACCGTTCACATCCCTCAAAAATTCTGGCGCTTTGTTTTTGTCAAAGACACTACAAGATGCAATGTGGCATAGTCTTCCTGAAGGCTATATTCCTATGCCTTCCAAAAGAACCCTGCCAAGCTGCAAACATATCAATAACCCTCTTGGCATAACTCATTGGAATCCAAATAAACAAAACACTGTTGTCCACATCTTGTAGGCAATGGGACAATAATAATAAATATAAATATAAACATAAAGATTGTAGATATGATCAGTTGTAAAGTTAGAATGAAACTGTGGAAAAAAAAAAAAAAAAACAAAATAGGCTAAAATGCATTTTACACACCAGAAGTTTGGGGTTGATTTTAAATTGATCATTTGAGTTATTGCAGTTGTTAACCAAATAATAAATGAGTACTTTCCAACATTTGTGAGACAGTGCGGCATCATTTTATTGAACGTGGTGTTTATGATTGATGTTTTGGTTCTTTCTTTGCTGAATATATTTGTGATTTAAGAAGTGTTCTTTTGCATGTGAATGTGCTGCTATTAAGAAAAGGCCTGTGCTTTTGATTTTGTAAGTTATGATCCGCTCTCTTTATATTGCTTTAGATTTAATCTATTGTGGTTGTTACTTTTTTGTGATGTTACAATGTGAAACTTGGAATTCTGTTTCTTTATGAAACTATTCTTTTGTACTTGAAGGATTAATTACACTTATCCTATTAGTTTGCTTATTTATGATTTAGTATTATGGCTTCTTTTTTTTCTTTTTTCTTTTTCATCTCAAATCGCAATAAGTTTTGGCACCTAAGGAAAGCGTCCTCTGCTTCATGAGGTTCAATATTTTTCCTATATAAGTTGTGAAAGTATCTTTCAAAGATTTTCTAAATTTCTTTAGGTATCGTTTAGGTCAACATGGCTAATTTTTACAAATTTATCCTATTTAAATTGTAATTAATTATTTGAACCCCAGTCCAATCTTAAAATCTTTTACCTTTGCAATTTTTTGTTTGCTCTGGTTTTTTAAAAATTGACACCCTAGCTACTGGGGGTAAAGGAATTGGCTTGTGAGTTTCTATAACATATGGATTCATCCCTTATCTTTTTGCTTCTCTTCTTTTTATCCGGTTCTTAAGAAGAAAAATAGGAACAAACAATACAAACTTAATAGCTAAAAGTCAGACAAACAGGAGGAAATTAAATGATATCAGAAAAGGTAGTACCAAGTGCATAAAGCACCCACTTTTGCAAGGTTTGGGAGAGGTGATTGGTAGGAAACCATACCCTCCCACCCTTTTTTTGGGTGAGGCTGACTCCCTAAAATCATATCAGAAAAGAAGAAAATAAAAAATAGGAGAGATTTTGGAAGGATTGGAAGAGTAAAATCAGCCAAGATATCTTGTGAATATCTAAAATTTTGGATACAATTTGTTGTGTGAGTTGTCATTTTTGAAAGCTCGAATTTGTGTGAATACACTAGAGCTTGTTTAGACCCCTAATTAAAAGTTATGGCTCGGTTATTTTTACTCTAGCTTAAACTAAGTGCGAAATAAGAGTAAATGCGAGCAAACAAAAAAATAAAACTACTCTAAGTCATATTCATCAAATATCAACAATAAAATGAAAGCTAAAAGAGTAGAGAAGAAGAATGCAAACACAAGATAACACCAAGACGCGTTATCGAAGAAAAAATGGAAGAACTCGGCAAAAAACCTCTCCACCGCCCTCCAAACGGTAAATCGATCCACTAAAGAATAACTTGGAGCACACGAATAACAAAAGACCCTCTAAACTCTAGCTTTCCCAGATCACGCAATACAGCCCTGATTGCATCCGCCAACGATTGGCTTCTTCCAATGCTTCCCAACAGCACCAAAACCTCACTTTATACTCAGATTGGGTGTGGCAAGTGTTTATGCTATCAACCTATCAAGGATTTGGATATGGAGAGGTAGGAGTAGGAGTAGAAAAAAACCACAAGAAAATGTGTAGATGATTGTAGGTATGACAATCTCTAACTCTCAATTGTGTATACTAGGGTTTTCTCTCTAAAAATCACTCCTTACAATATGTGGATAATGAGGGTATATATAGTGTGGGTGAAGACATGGTAGAGCACAAATGACAAAATCAATAAAATCCCACATAAAATACAGGGAAAAATGATTGAACAAAATTACAATCAAATTTAGTACAGAATTAAAGCCAACACAAAATAGTTGTAAATAACAACTTTACAATCTCTCATTTTGGCTATTCCGAGTCAAAACTCCTAAAACAAACTCTAGACTTAAACTTGAGTTAAGAAACAATGACAAAACTCACTCACATCTAATTCTAGAAGCTATGAAGCACTTGCACCGTATACACCTGTGTCCTGAAACACTCGCACACAAACAAAACTTTCATTAAGCTTATGGCAAGTTGAATACAAGGTACGTATAGGAACAAGTAAAATGCGATCAAGGTATTAAACAAGATATAGTCTGTGAAGCGTAACTTGATCAAACATGAACAGTCATTAAAGAATGACTACAATGAACATTTATCTAGTAAATGATCATCCAGACACGCAATGCAATTAAGAGCAACACAAAAATCAATTGCATGTCCAACACACAACTAATGCAAAACCCTAAGGTATTTGCATCAAGGATACAAGATCCAACAAGGGCACAAGTGTGGAGTACTAAAGATAATGCAACATAATCTAAAAGTACTTATAAAGCTACAAAGCAAAGATGCAAAAACAAAGTACTAAAGATAAACTGAAATTTAAACTGAAGTACTTTAAAGTTTTAAAAGAAAGTAATGTAAATATCCATAAGTTATAAAAACTTTTAAAAGGTAAATGAAAGTAAACTACTAAACCACTACAAAATAAACCAATATTCTATGATATGCTATGCTATTCTCCCCCTCAAACTGTGCAGTTCCCCCTCAAACTTTTCCCCCCTTTTTGACTGGAATGGCCAAAGAGGCTAGAACTACTCGGACTCGGCATCGGAGCCATCTTGCTGCTACCGCTACTGCTCCATCATCATGTCATCAATCTGAGACGAGAGTGCAGTGATTTGGCCTTCAATGTAGGTAATCTGAGTCGAGGTGTTTTGCACATGAGATTCTAGCATACCATACATCTGCTTAACTCATGCAATGGGATGATCAAGGCAAACGTGTGCCCATGCACGTGCTTGGGAAGAGGGTTATGCAGAGCCCTTCGGGGCTAATGTGAACCTATCTTTCTCTTCCTCCGTGTCTCCACCTTCTTCCTCAACATTATCCCTTGGAATTTGAGAAATACAAACAGATGGTCCAGTGATATGGGATTTGCTTCGGGTCATGGTTTGAGCACTAATCGGATAATCCCTTGGCATCACAGAAAGACCACTTAGAATCTTCACTCTTGCTCTTGCTATAAGAGCCATGGCGAGACTTGGAAATGGAAAGACCACTCTCGAGTTCCTTTTGGTGATGCATTTGGTGAAGAGGTAGAAAATGTGACTGCAAATGTCGATCTCCTTGTGTGTGAAGAGATTAAGTAGGAAAATGGCTCTTGGTCCGAACAAGGTGGTCAAGTTCTTCACCGGGTAGAGATTGTGGACCATTATGCAAGCCAATGTTCTCATCTCCAGGGTGAAAGGAACAGCGATCAAAGCCTTATTTTAAGATCACCACCGAGGAGTTCCGCAATGGGTACAAGAAAGTCCAATCTATCATCATATTGGACATAAAGTTGTTGAGATGGTGAACAAACTTCCAATATATCTTGGATAGATTCCCTTGTGACAGATGTTGTGAAATTTTAAATTACTCGCAAGTGTACGAACCGTACCGAAGTATAGTTTGACAAGAACGAGGTCGAACCCACAGGGACTTAAATGAAAGTAGGAAAATTAATCAAATCTTAACCAAATTAATCCTAATCTAGTTTAATAAAAATTGGTTGTTTTGAAATTAAATAAACTAAGCAAATAGTTAAACTAAGCAAAAGATATAAAGCAATAAAAAGTTGTAAACAATCAAGGGAAAGGAATTAAGGTTTTGGAATCCGCCTTGTAAGTCATATCAGCATATATTTATGATTATTAATTTTTCCCAACTATTACATAATAATCTAGAAATCAATCTTGCTATCATGGAAAATATTCTCATTAAAATCTTTATTTTAAAAATCAAAAGCATGTTCTTCTTCGCTTCTTAAGTATAAAATCAAATCATCAATTGTATCTATAGCCAAACAAATCACAAGATATATCCAATTCTAAAAATCAAATCATAAATTGTATCCATTGACAGATAAATCACAAACGATATCCAATTTTATAATCAAGAATTAATAAACCAAGCATTCAATTAATTAAGACAAATCCTAAATCATGAGAAAAACATGATTGAACTCATATCTAGAATCTCATCTTAGTCAATTGATATGAAGCAAGGACTGTTAGGATTAGTGCCCTTAAATCCTATTGTATGATGCTATGTATGACATTATGTATGACATGATGTATGACTTAATATTGTGTTTGATAAAGTTATTTTATTATTATCTAAAATAATAGTAACATGAATATGAGACATT
This sequence comes from Castanea sativa, assembly GCF_040712315.1. Taxonomy (NCBI): domain Eukaryota; kingdom Viridiplantae; phylum Streptophyta; class Magnoliopsida; order Fagales; family Fagaceae; genus Castanea; species Castanea sativa. Next base: position 12,216,770 of record NC_134019.1, on the reverse strand, counting down.
ATCATATAGTCCATGAGATGCATTGTATGTGATTTATGTGAAAAGTCACAGAAGATGTAAATCACAAGTTCTTTGTAAACTCAGAATTAATAGTTTGTAGTCGGTGATGAAATTGGGCATTTCATCTGCGAAGACTATAACGTGTCAACTACGATGATTTGTCTTGATCATGGAAGTGGAAACTTCTAGTTGATATGTTTTAAGAGTTAAAACATATTGAACAGGACTGCTGTGAGATTTATTATTCTTCTAACAACTGTCAAATGAATAATAAATCTTACGACTTCTATTTGCATGAACTCTTAATCCTGAGAGAATAATAGACCTGATCATGAAGTGTAGGTTGCTTTGATATATCAGGAGTGAGATCTGAAGTGATGGTCAAAACCTCAGTATGTTGGGCAGCCACATTTAGTGTTGATGGAACATATATTCTCAAGATGGAATTCATAGTCTCTTGATGGAGATATAAAATATTCCCTTGAGATTAGTTTAATGGTTCAGTTATTCAGAGAGTTAGGCCTAACCACTTTAGTAAGAAATTACTAAAGTATATATTTATGAAATTGGATTTCATAAATATATAATGAATAACTTTAAAGAATTAAACCGGGTACTCAAGGATAAGATGTAGTAATTTACAAAGTGGCAGTCTACGTTTATAACTTTGTGTTACTACGAATATTTTATGAAGGGGTTACGTGTATAATAAAGTCTTAGAATATAATTTATTAATAAGGCCTAGAGTGCAATTATATTTATATAGTGGTATTAAATATAATTAATGGTGACTTTGGACTTGTCAAGAGTTGACGGAAAAGCCCAAGGCCCATTGGAGCTAGTGTCTTATTGGTCCCTTTTGGTCCCACTCCAAGCCATACACTAAAGCCCAATTGGAAAGGCCCAATAGGCCAGCCCAATTAGATAATCAGTTAGTTATAAAGGGAGAAACATACAGAATTTTTATGAAGAAGATATTAGAAAAGAAAAGGAAACGGTGTGTGAGAGAGTGTGAGACACACTTTCATTCTCCCTTGAAAACTGATTGAGAGACCACACATCTTGGGCGTAAAGTGGAATTGGAGTGAAGATTAAAAGTGTTCCCAAGTGCTTCTAATCTTTGTTTTGAATTTCTACACACCAAGGTACGCTATCTTGTTCTTAAATTCTGAAATTTACATTGTGCACGTTATCAATCATGAATGAAATAGATCCTAGTTCGTCGCTTCCGCTGTGGGTTTTGCATGAGATGCAAAACCATAATTTTTCCTTCAATTGGTATCAGAGCCAGGTTTTCATATCATGATTATATAGTGTGTGGTTGAATTTTAGAATTTGAAAAAGGAATTGTTTCTTTGTTGGAACCATGCAAGAAAAACTAGATGTTTATGGCCATCTACATAATGCATTGTATCTTAACTTCCCTATATATATGACTCGGCCGATATGTAGATATATATATATCCTTGGTCATCATAGTTTGTAGATTGCATTGATGGATTGCCTTGACTTGGTGGATATATAGATATATATCCGTACAGTACTTGGATTGCATGGTCCTTCAATTGGTTCCTTCAATATAATTATTACATATTACATTCAATATATGCTTCATTCGAATGGGTAGTTATTGAAATGGGGCGGTTATTGAATGTAATTGGTTGTAATGGTACTGTTTCGGGTTTGACATTTTTGTTTCTATTTCATGGCCCACGGTTACATTAATGATCTTTAAGGAAGTAATATAAGGATTCTTTTGAATCCTTGTCATTTACATTAGACCGAATGGTGTAATTGTTGTCAGATATCACTTTCTTGTATGCATGGCTTTTGAATTCACATGTTAGTTTTGCCTTGTACATGAGTTTGTCTTTTGGCAATAAATGCATGGCTTGCGTCTTTTGTCTTTTATGCCATGGGGAAATATGGGATCCGTGTATGTAGGATTCCACCATCTAATAGTACCATTGTTGTATATATGTAATATAATATAATAATCATATATAATATATTATATTATATTATATATATAATATAATATTGTTTTATAATATATGAGTTTTTTATTACGTTATATATATATATAATATAATGTAATTAAATATATATTACATATATTAATTGGTATATTATATTATATATAATATAATATGAATTTTTATATGTAATAAGGGTTTTTATTACGTTATATATATATATATATATATATATATATATTTATATACGTTAATGCTAGTTTAATGAAATTTATTCCTAATTAGATTAGGATTATTTTTTCAACGTGTCTAGCATTATTATGGTACTTAATCTTAAAAACATTTATTTTAAAATATCTAGTGGGAGAGAGATTCAAGGGTTGGATCTCACGGCCTCCATTGTTGGTTCATAGTAGTGTGAAATATATACTTTGTCTTTGCCTCGAGCTTAGCATTCCATGCGGAGAGTATTTATTTCATGGTCCTACAAGACTGAATTTCTTGGTTTATAGTGGTTTGATAAACATCTTGTCTTAGCTTCGAGTTTTGCATTCCATGCGGAGGGTGTTTTATCATGGTACTACAAAATAAGCCTGTTAAAGGGATGAAATGTGGTTACACATAATTCTAGACAATGGGATACACTAGACTAAGTATTATAGTATCCTCTAGGCTGAGTTCTTACTATTAGTACTTAGAGGCTAAATGTAAAACGGCATATTATTAGTGTTTGATAAGAGTTATCATGATAGCACTAATAATGAGAATAGTTCTCAATCAATTATAGTATTTTATGTTCACTCTATGCTGAGGGATATTGAATATGAGATTGGGTTGTCGTTGCATATGTTATTTTATGGTTTTATTAAGGTTCCATATTATATGCTTTTATGCTAAATTGATAATGTCCAATTTACTTATTATATTCATGTTTATTATTTTCAGATTTTATCATGGCATCATTTAGCCCACTTGTTTCCATTCTTAACCAAAACAAACTGACTGGATCCAACTATGTTGATTGGAAAAGAAATTTGGACATTGTTCTTACTGCTGAAGAGCACAAGTATGTGCTTACTCAACCATGTCCTAACTTTCCTTCATTAGATGCTCCTCTTGAGGAAAAACAACGATATGATCGTTGGCAGAAATCTAATGAGATGGCCAAGTGCTACATCCTAGCATCTATCTCAAATGTTCTACAGCATCAAATGCAGGATGTAGAACTTGCTTCAGACATAATGCATAGTCTGAAGGAGATGTTTGGTGAGCAAGGCCGTTCTGTAAGGCAAGAAACCATGAGGCAAATTTATAATACCAAAATGGCTGCAGGAAGTTCAGTAAGGGAGCATTGTCTTAGGATGATTGCTAATCTGAACACATTAGAAGTTTTAGGTGCCAACATTGATGGAGAATCCCAAGTGGATATGATACTCCAGTCACTACCAGAATCATTCAAGGAATTCAGACTCAATTATAACATGACCAAAAAGATTTATTCTTTGTCTGAATTAATGAATAAGTTAGTGGCGGCGAAAGGCATCCTTGGTACTTCTAGTGTTGAAGCCAATGTGGGTGAAGCTTCTACTTCTCAACCTAAGTCGAAAGGCAAGGGTAAGAAGAAGAAGAAGAAGAAGAAGGACTTCACTAAGAAAGATGGTAAACAAATTGCCTTAGGGGTTGCCAACAAAGGAAAGAAAACCAAAGGAAAGTGTTTCCATTGTGGTGAGAAAGGACATTGGAAGAGGAATTGTCCAACATTCAAGGCTGCCAAGAATAAAGGTATGAAAAGTTCATTTCTTCTTGAAATATGTTTGGTACAGAATCCAACAGATTCCTGGTGTGTGGATTCAGGTTGTACTAATCATATCTGCAATTCTTTGCAGGGGTTCCAGGAGACCAGAAAGTTGAATGAAGGAGAACTATTTCTTACTTTGGCTGATGGGAGCAAGATTCCGGTTGAAGCTGTTGGAGTGTTTAATTTGTGTTTTAAGTCTAGAGTTTTAATATTAGAAGACTGTTTGTATGTACCTAATGTTCGTAGGAATTTAATTTCTGCAACTTACTTAGGTAAACATGGATATTGTGTTATCCTGAAAGACAATGTTGTAATAAAGAAGGATAAAGTGTTTATCTGTTCTGGCAATATTGTAGATGGTCTTTATATTTTAACTCCTGATAAGCATGAATTATACAATTCTGAATTAGATAGTAACTCTCATGTGAAATCATTAAAGAGAAAGTTTCCTTATACTAGTGATGCATATCTATGGCACTTGCGTTTAGGTCATATTAATTCAAGTAGGATTCAAAGACTAATCAAAGATGGACTTTTATAGCCCATGGACTTTGATGGTTTTCCAGTTTGCGAATCTTGTTTGGAAGGTAAGATGACCAAACGACTTTTTAATGCAAAAGGTAGAAGAGCGCAAGATTTGCTAGAACTAGTACATTCAGATGTATGTGGTCCTATGTCAATCCAAGCAAGAGGTGGCTATGAGTATTTCATTACTTTTACTGATGATTACTCTAGGTTTGGTTATTTGTACCTAATGAAACGAAAGTCCGAAGCCTTTGAAAAGTTCAAAGAGTTTAGGGCTGAAGTTGAAAATCAATTGGGTAAACACATAAAGGTCATTCGATCTGATCGAGGTGGCAAATATCTTCTCGGTGATTTTAAGGATTACTTGACTGAAAATGGGATTATATCCCAGTTGACTGCACTTGGAACTCCATAACAAAATGGTGTAGCAGAAAGAAGGAATAGGACTCTTTTAGATATGGTTAGGTCCATGTTGAGTTATTTGACTCTACCAATTTCTTTTTGGGGATATGCCTTAAATACTGCAATGTATCTTATGAATTTAGTACCTTCGAAGTCTATTCCTAAAACACCTGTAGAGTTGTGGAATGGGCGTAAGCCTAGTATGAGACATCTCCACATTTGGGGTTGTCCAACATATGTGTTGAAAGGAAAGTCTGACAAGTTACAGTCTAAAACAGAAGTGGTATTTTTTGTAAGGTATCCAAAAGGAACAGTTGGAGGTTTATTCTATAGTCATAAGGATAATAAAGTGTTTGTTAGCACAAATGCCAAATTCTTGGAAAATGACTATATGAATAATTTTACTCCTAGAAGTAGAGTTGTCTTGGCTGAAATGAATGAACCTGTAGTTGAACAACCAATGGATGAAACTAGAGATGATGTGACTGTATTAGATACACCAGAAGATACTACTCATGAGATGTCTAGTACACAGGTGCCTTGTCGTAGTGGGAGAATTATTCGGTCTCCTATAAGATTCATAGGTTTGGGAGAAACTTATGAGGCTATCTCAGAAGAGGCTGAATCGGATCCTTACACTTATGATGAAGCAATGAATGATATAGATGCACATCATTGGGTCCAAGCTATGAAATCTGAATTGGATTCTATGAATTCAAATCATGTATGGGATCTTGTAAAGACGCCTAACGGCATTAAATATGTTGGTTGCAAATGGGTTTACAAGAGAAAGAGAGGGATAGATGGAAAGGTTGAAACCTTTAAAGCAAGACTAGTGGCAAAAGGGTATACACAAAAAGAAAGTATTGATTATGATGAAACTTTTTCGCCAGTAACCATGCTTAAATCTATCAGAATTCTCTTATCCATTGCTGCTCATTATGATTATAAGATTTGGAAAATGGATGTCAAGACTGCATTTCTTAATGGCAATCTTGAAGAAGAAATATACATGTTGCAACCAGAAGGTTTCATAGCAAAGAACCAGGAGCATATGGTATGCAAGTCGAATAGATCCATTTATGGACTTAAACAAGCATCTAGGTCATGGAACATCAGATTTAATCAAGCAATCAAGTCATTTGGTTTTGAACAAAATCTTGATGAACCATATGTGTACAAAAGGCATCGAGACAAAGTAGTAATGTTCCTAGTGCTTTATGTTGATGATATTCTACTCATTGGGAATGATGTAGGGGTAATGTCATCGGTTAAAGTTTGGTTGTCAAGCCAATTTGATATGAAAGACTTAGGTGAGGCTAACTTTATTCTAGGGATCAAGCTTTGGCGAGATCGCAAGAATAAGATGTTAGGCTTGTCACAAGCTGGATATATAGATAAGGTTCTAGAACGGTTTAGCATGCAAAACTCCAAGAAAGGATTGCTTCCTTTTAGACATGGAGTTCCTCTGTCTGATGACCAAAGACCTAAGACTCAAAAGGAAGAAAATATGATGAGACAAGTTCCTTATGCTTCTGCAGTGGGAAGTCTCATGTATGCCATGCTTTGTACTAGACCAGATATTTGTTATTCAGTTGGCATGGTCAGCCGATATCAATCAAATCCAGGACCAAAACATTGGCAAGCTGTAAAGCATATTCTCAAGTATCTTAGGAGAACGAGAGATTATATGCTTGTTTACCATAGTGAGGATTTGATTCCCATTGGCTATACAGATTCAGACTTTCAGTCAGATCTAGATTTCAGAAAATCCACTTCAGGATGTGTTTTCACCTTGGGAGGTGGAGCCATAAGTTGGAGGAGCGTTAAGCAATCTTGCATTGCGGACTCCACCATGGAAGCCGAGTATGTTGCTGCTTGTGAAGCAGCAAAGGAGGCTGTTTGGCTTAAGAAATTCCTTTCTGATCTTGGTGTAGTGAGAATGGAGCAAGTTCCCATCACATTGTTTTGTGACAATAGTGGAGCGGTTGCACAATCCAAAGATCCAAGGAATCACAAGAAAGGAAAGCACATTGAGAGGAAATACCACATCATTCGAGACATTGTTGCTCGTGGAGATGTTGTGGTAGCAAAGATTGAAAGTGCAAATAATCTAGCAGATCCCTTTACCAAAGCCTTGCCTCAAAGGACTTTCGAGTCACATTTGGAGGGAATGAGAGTTAGATTAGTGTACAATAGTCTTTAGGGCAAGAGGGAGATTGTTAGGATTAGTGCCCTTAAATCCTATTGTATGATGCTATGCATGACATTATGTATGACATGATATTTGACTTAATATTGTGTTTGATAAAGTTATTTTATTATTATCTAAAATAATAGTAACATGAATATGAGACATTATCATATAGTCCATGAGATGCATTGTATGTGATTTATGTGAAAAGTCACAGAAGATGTAAATCACAAGTTCTTTGTAAACTCAGAATTAATAGTTTGTAGTCGGTGATGAAATTGGGCATTTCATCTGCGAAGACTATAACGTGTCAACTACGATGATTTGTCTTGATCATGGAAGTGGAAACTTCTAGTTGATATGTTGATATGTTTTAAGAGTTAAAACATATTGAACAGGACCGCTGTGAGATTTATTATTCTTCTAACGACTGTCAAATGAATAATAAATCTCACGACTTCTATTTGCATGAACTCTTAATCCTGAGAGAATAATGGACCTGATCATGAAGTGTAGGTTGCTTTGATATATCAGGAGTGAGATCTGAAGTGATGGTCCAAACTTCAGTATGTTGGGCAGCCACATTTAGTGTTGATGGAACATATATTCTCAAGATGGAATTCATAGTCTCTTGATGGAGATATAAAATATTCCCTTGAGATTAGTTTAATGGTTCAGTTATTCAGAGAGTTAGGCCTAACCACTTTAGTAAGAAATTGCTAAAGTATATATTTATGAAATTGGATTTCATAAATATATAATGAATAACTTTAAAGAATTAAACCGGGTACTCAAGGATAAGATGTAGTAATTTACAAAGTGGCAGTCTACGTTTATGACTTTGTGTTACTACGAATATTTTATGAAGGGGTTACGTGTATAATAAAGTCTTGGGATATAATTTATTAATAAGGCCTAGAGTGCAATTATATTTATATAGTGGTATTAAATATAATTAATGGTAACTTTGGACTTGTCAAGAGTTGACGAAAAAGCCCAAGGCCCATTGGAGCTAGTGTCTTATTGGTCCCTTTTGGTCCCACTCCAAGCCATACACTAAAGCCCAATTGGAAAGGCCCAATAGGCCAGCCCAATTAGATAATCAGTTAGTTATAAAGGGAGAAACATACAGAATTTTTATGAAGAAGAGATTAGAAAAGAAAAGGAAACGGTGTGTGAGAGAGTGTGAGACACACTTTCATTCTCCCTTGAAAACTGATTGAGAGACCACACATCTTGGGCGTAAAGTGGAATTGGAGTGAAGATTAAAAGTGTTCCCAAGTGCTTCTAATCTTTGTTTTGAATTTCTCCACACCAAGGTACGCTATCTTGTTCTTAAATTCTGAAATTTACATTGTGCACGTTATCAATCATGAATGAAATAGATCCTAGTTTGTCGCTTCCGCTGTGGGTTTTGCATAAGATGCAAAACCAGAATTTTTCCTTCAAGGACAATTTAAATAATTAAAGAACAACTATTGTGGGAAAAATCAAATCACATAAATATTACTAATAATCCTTAACAAGGTTTCATCCTCAACCCTAATATAAATTTAGATACTCATAATAATTAAAATAAAACACAAGAATAAAATACTAAACATTAAACTAGACAAATAAAATAAAACTAACTGTCATGGAAGAAAACCAAAGAAGTAGCCGCACTCTTTATGTTCAGCCCTCAGCCCTAGCACTCGCCCCCCTGAATTTTGCCCTAAAGAACCTTTAAATAGGTCAAGGAATCCTATTACATGTTGAATTCCCGTTTGGGGAAAATTCCAGATTTTTAGGCTTCACTTAACCAACAATTTTGGCCCATTTAACGTCAGAATTCGGACTTTTGGTAAACTAAAAATTTGTAGCCCTTTAAGTTAACTTTCCAGCCCAACTTGAATCATCTCAATTGGACATCTGAGCCGAAAGTTATGCCAAAAATATTAATTGATGTGCAGGCTGGAATCCTAATCCGAATTGAACTTGGATTTGATACAAATTTCCTTTAATTCCCTGCTCCAATTGGACTTAAATTTAATTGGGTTGGTCTTCTTTAACTTCATCATGGCCCTTGTAAAATTAAAGTACATTAGCTTTCTTCTTTGCACAAATCCACTTATTTAATTCCATTCTCCTACAAATGATAAATTCACGCAATAAAATTCAATTAAGCACAAAATTGATTATTCACCATTATTCCAAAACCAAATATAAAATGCATGAATTACCTCAAAATAAGTATGATAATGCTTTCTAACAATGATATAAATATGCAAAATTAAGCTATTATCAATGCACATCAAATACCCCCAAACCTACATTTTGCTAGCCCTCGAGCAAAACAGATAAAGAGTAAAACAAAACAAAGAAATAAAAAACAAAGAAAAAGAAAATCCTAACTAATCCACTTTCGCTGGAAATTTCGATTGCATTTAGCGTATGCAACAAGCCTTTAAACCCCTAACTTACACTAGTGGACGAGTTGTAGTCTCGTGAGGGTTTGCAGAGAATATACCCACAAAATTCTGAGAATGAATACTAAAATAAACAAAACAAAGAAAATCAAACCTTTTTTTTTTCAATTACCTTTTGCAAAGAGGATTAGTTCAAGTTCAAAAACACTACAAATGCTAAAGAAATTTCTCATGCCATCAAAACTCAATTTGAGTGAAAAGTGGTAGCCAACCCAAACATACTCTTAGTTTTAGAATAAATTTGACTCGAATCTCTATTTGAAAGTATGCTTCAACTCAAATCTTTCCAGTGTTATCACTCAACAAATGAAATCACTCTGAAATGGGGTGTAACACTCTCAACAACATATGTGAGCGGAATAATGTAAGCAAAATCAAATACCTCACATATAAATCACATGAAAAATGCTTAATCAAGAAAGAACAAGTAGTCTCATGAAAGGATGCCAAAAAGAATTTATACCATACCTTTTTTCTTCTCAGTCATATCAATATCTGAACTACACAATCTTCAAGATCAAATAAGGACTTTATTAGGACGTAATGTAGGAAAAAAGCAAAAGGAATGAAATAAAAATGGGTGAAGGTAAATAAAAGAAGTGTTTTCAAGATAGTTGGAATGTCAACACTTTTTGGAATTTCCATTCAACACTTTTTTTTTCAACTCTTCTTCTTCAAAGTAGTACTCATTCCTTACATTTCACTTCTCAAAATTTGATGAGAACCCTTTTTATTTTCTTCTTTTTGACACTTTTCCTCTTTTTTTTTTTTTTTTTCTTTTTTCCTTGTTCTTGAACCTTTTTTTTTTTCTTTCTTTTTTTTGAATTTTTTTTCTTTGACTTCTTTTTTTTTTCTTTCTTCTTTGAATTCTCGCACAAACCACCACATGAAACATACTGATCAAATTCCATCTTGAAACACTATGGATAAGGGATTTAAGAAAGAAAGGCTAATTGAAAGGCTCAACGGGGTGACTAGCGATAATATATCAAGAAAGAAAAAGAAAAACACATATATGGCTCAAAGTACACAAAAATGGCCTAATGTAATCTCTCAAAGACTAGTATAGTTCATTCAACATCAATGACTTCAAAAGATTCAAGTGTGGCATAAAATTAGATTTTTTTTTTCTTGGCCAAAAGAAAGAACAATGAGACTACAACAAGGGAAACATGTTATGCACTTCCAAATGAACTTTAAGATTAGAAACAATAAATAGCCCTCAAAAAAATAATGATTGGCTCAAAACTCACAAGGGTTACAGTCTCCACATTGTTATCATCAAGATTTTCTAATCATTTTTATCCTTCAACAACAAGTTGTGTCTGAGTGGCTACGTGCATGTGCAATGAATTGAGCATGAAAGCACTAAAATTCTTTAAGCAGGAGTAGTATAACAAACTCAAAACATAGACCTCAAGCTAGGCAAAAGTTTTTTTTTAACATAACTAAATAAAACAAAACAAAAGATAGAAATCTATAAACATCCCCCCCAAACCTAAACCAAACATTGTCCTCAATGTTAAAAATGATACTCTCAAATATATTTCTTGAATGAAAAGAGAGCAAAAAAAAATTAATATGCAACATGAGAACCAAGTAGTAACAAGTAAAGTAAGGAGAAGGAGGAGACGTACCTTGATCAAGCTGATTGTTATAAATTTTAATTTCTTTCAAATATTAGGTAGAACAAAAGAGAATAAAACTAAAAAAGAAAATAAACACAAATATTAATCTAAAAACAGAAAATAAACAAGAAAAAGATTTTTTTTTTTTTTTTTTTTTTGCAAAAAAAAAAAAAAAAATTCAACACAACTAGAGATCAATCCTGATAAACAGGACCATCCAACCCTCAACAACACCATGGAGATAAATAATGCATATTATGAATGGACTAGTCCAATGAGATTGTAACTTACCTGGATCAAAAACATGTTGAGAAGCTTTTGTAGTGTTTTCTAAGTGAATTCTTTGCATAACCATAGAAGAACTAATACTCTTAATATCAGCAATTTTCCAACCTATAGCTTCCTTGTATTCTTGAGGTATACTTATCAAGTGGTGTTCCCAAAAGTTATCCAACTTTAGTGGTTCTACAATAGATGGGAGTGGGGATGAAGAAAGTGGAAAAAGGGGCCACTTTTGGCTGCCAGTTATCAGTACTTAAGAGAGGAACAGAATCCAACAATGCATTGACTTCCTCAATTGATTTTTCAATATCCGAATTGTAATAAAAAAGGGTTAAGCAATCCTTCAGGGGATCCTTACAGCTTGATTGTATAAGATTATCATGGACGAGGTTCCCAATCATGTTAACCTCACATATATTCTCATTATCGGGTCCTTGCTTACTTATGTCAAAGATATTAAGCTCAACAGTCATATTTCCAAAAGAAATCTTCATCACACCACTTCGACAATTGATCAAAGTATTGGATGTGGCTAAGAAAGGGCGACCCAAAATGACATGGATTTGTGTATTGACATTTAGAGCAGGCTCCGTGTCTAACATAACAAAATCAATTGGAAAATAGAATGCATCCACCTTAATCAACACATCCTCAACAATACCTCTAGGGATTTTCACAGACCTATCAGCTAATTGAAGTGTCATGGTTGTTGGTTTTAACTCCCCCAAACCTAACTGTAAATAAACTGAATATGGCATTAAGTTCACACTTGCCCCCAAATCTAGCAAAACTCGCTCAATGAGGCGATCCCCAATCTTGCATGAAATTGTAGGAGATCCTGGGTCCTTACATTTTATTGGATATTTATTCTAAATGATTGAACTGACTTGCTTTGTCAAAAATGCCTTTTTAGGGATATTTGTCTTTCTCTTCATTGTCACAAGATCTTTTAGAAACTTGGCATAAGCAGGAACTTGCTGAATTGCATCAAGAAATGGAATGTTTATTTGCACTTGCTTAAAAACCTCTAAAATGTCTCCAAATTGTGCACTTTTCTGAGGACTGATTAACCTTTGAGGAAATGGAGCTTTAGGAACAAACCTCTTATTAAGGGGGGAACTAAGATCCTGAATTAGAATGGAGGGCGGGTTGTCCTTCTTTTCTCCATGATCATCATGTGAACTATAAGTACCTTTTTCCTTTAACACAATATTTTCATCATCCTCCACTTCTGGCATTTTCACTTGATTATCAATTTGCTTACCAGACCTAAGGGTAATAATAGACTGAACATGTTCTTGTCCATGAGTAAAACTAGAAGAACCATTGATGGCATACTGTCCTTTTGGGTTAGGTATAGGTTGACTAGGAAACTTTCCTTTTTCCCTCTCTCCAACTTGGGTTGCTAATTGGCCAACTTGATTTTCCAACTTTGAAATAGCTTGAGTATTCAAATGGGTGGAACTTTTCATCTCTTGAATGGCTTGACTAGTTGATTGCATGAAAGTTTTGAGAGACTCCTCCAATGATGATTGTGGTCTTGGTGGTGCTACAAACTGAGGAGGTGATTGAGGAATGAGAGGATATGCTTGAGTAGGTGGACAAAATTGATTTTGTTGATGCACTTGTTGTCCACCTACATTTGTGGGAGGCTGATTTTGCCTCCATGAGAAATTAGGATGGTTCTTCCAATTTGGATTGTATGTCTCTGAAAATGGACTAGCAAATGGTTTTCCATAATTATTCAGTGAATGCTTGCTCAGTATAAAAATCAGGGTACCCAACTGCAGAGGGACACATTTGTGTTGTATGCATAGGACTTGCACAAATAGAGCATGTTTCACTTTGAACTTGATTGACAGAATTCATCCCTCTACCTAAAGCTAAAGCCTCAACCTTATGAGTGAGATTGTCCAACCTAGCTTTTATGTCTAAATCTTCACTGACTTCATACAATCCTCCTTTCTTAATTGCAGGGGCAGATCTCTCTTTACGGTTGGAAAAATCTCATTGCTGTGAACTTTCAGAAAAATTCTCAAGAAATTTGTATGCCTCATCATGTACAAGACTCAAAAATCCACCACCATTCATGGACTCAATCATGTTACGATTTGCTTGAGTTAAACCATTATAAAAATATTGTACTAGTTTCCATGTTTCAAAACCATGATGGGGACACTTTAAGATCAAGTCCTTAAATCTCTCCCAACTCTCATAAAATTTCTCTTGTTCATCTTGATAAAAATCTGCAATTTCTCTCCTCAAAGCATTGGTCTTGGCCATTGGAAAAAATTTAGAGAGGAATTTTGTGACCAATAGTTCCCATGAAGTGATAGATCCAGGTGACAAAGAATTAAGCCATGCTTTTGCCTTATCCTTCAAGGAAAACGGGAATAAACGCAAGCGAACAGACTCATCAATGAAATTTTGGAACTTACAAGTAGCATAAATCTCAAGAAAATCCTTCACATGCATATAAGGATCTTCTCTATCCAATCCATGAAAAGTAGGAAGAAGATGGATTATCTGTGGCTTTAACTCAAAATGTGCAGCAGTGGTTGCAGGCAATACTATGCAAGATGGAGGGTTGGTGGTTATGGGTGAGAACAACTCCCTAAGAGTTTTTGAATCATCTCATGTTTCTCCCATTGTGGATGAATAATCAAAACTAACAAGACGATTATCTTTATCACGTATCCAAGTTCTCATACACCATGCACAAAGAAATAATTTTTTTTTGTTTTTTTTTTTAAATAAAATTTAACTACAACTAGTAGAAGAAAAAATTCAATTAAGACTTAATTTATTTTCCTAACCAAGTCCCCGGCAACGGCGCCAAAAACTTGTTGTGAAATTTTAAAATACTTGCAAGTGTACGAACCGTACCGAAGTATAGTTTGACAAGAACGAGGTCGAACCCACAGGGACTTGAATGAACGTAAAAAAATTAATCAAATCTTAACCAAATTAATCCTAATCTAGTTTAATAAAAATTGGTTGTTTTGAAATTAAATAAACTAAGCAAATAGTTAAACTAAGCAAAAGATATAAAGCAATAAAAAGATGTAAACAATCAAGGGAAAGGAATTAAGGTTTTGGAATCTGCCTTGTAAGTCATATCAGCATATATTTATGATTATTAATTTTTCTCAACTACTACATGATAATCTAGAAATCAATCTTGCTATCATGGAAAATATTCTCATTAAAATCTTTATTTTAAAAATCAAAAGCATGTTCTTCTTCGCTTCTTAAGTATAAAATCAAATCATCAATTGTATCTATAGCCAAACAAATCACAAGATATATCCAATTCTAAAAATCAAATCATAAATTGTATCCATTGACAGATAAATCACAAGCGATATCCAATTTTATAATCAAGAATTAATAAACCAAGCATTCAATTAATTAAGACAAATCCTAAATCATGAGAAAAACATGATTGAACTCATATCTAGAATCTCATCTTAGTCAATTGATATGAAGCAAGAACAATTTAAATAATTAAAGAACAACTATTGTGGGAAAAATCAAATCACATAAATATTACTAATAATCCTTAACAATGTTTCATCCTCAACCCTAATTATAAATTTAGCTACTCATAATAATTAAAATAAAACACAAGAATAAAATACTAAACATTAAACTAGACAAATAAAATAAAACTAACTGTCATGGAAGAAAACCAAAGAAGTAGCCGCACTCTTTATTTTCAGCCCTCAGCCCTAGCACTCGCCCCCCTGAATTTTGCCCTAAAGAACCTTTAAATAGGTCAAGGAATCCTATTACAAGTTGAATTCCCGTTTGGGAAAAATTCCAGATTTTTAGACTTCACTTAACCGACAATTTTGGCCCATATAACATCAAAATTCTGACTTTTGGTAAACTAAAAAGTTGTATCCCTTTAAGTTAACCTTCCAGCCCAACTTGAATCATCTCAATTGGACATCTGAACCGAAAGTTATGCCAAAAATACTAATTGATGTGCAGGCTGGAATCCTAATCCGAATTGAACTTGGATTTGATACAAATTTCCTTTAATTCCTTGCTCCAATTGGACTTAAATTTAATTGGGTTGGTCTTCTTTAACTTCATCATGGCCCTTGTAAAAGTAAAGTCCATTAGCTTTCTTCTTTGCACAAATCCACTTATTTAATTTCATTCTCCTACAAAAGATAAATTCACGCAATAAGATTCAATTAAGCACAAAATTGATTATTCACCATTATTCCAAAACCAAATATAAAATGCATGAATTACCTCAAAATAAGTATGATAATGCTTTCTAACAATGATATAAATATGCAAAATTAAGCTATTATCAATGCACATCAACAGAAAATTCTCTCCCCTTCAGCCAACAATTTATGAGACCCTCTTCCATAAAGGCATTTGCAAAGAATTCCCTTATGATGTCGGCATAGACATTCCTCACTGGGTTCAGCAGCTTTGTCCTTGTCCATTCTTTGAACACTCCTGAAATGAAAGTGTTTTCAGGGGTTTCCATTGCTACAACCTTTTCCATGATGATCGGGGCCCTTTTATAGAAGTCGTTGTAGGCCATGTCTGCCTCAATGCTTCGGAAATTTTCCAAGTTAGAGTGTTGATGCTTTGTTGACTTCTTTGAGGCCGATTGCTTAATAGGAGACATTTTTAAAGACAGTTACAAACACAAAGAGACAAGTACAAAACACAAAACAAGAACACAAACTTGATTAGTACCAAGTTAGTCCATAAAACAACCACAAAGTCCTAAAAAGAATATAAACAACATCACAAGATCATGTTGTGATTGCTAAACATGTAACAAGACTTATCTAGAATGAGTGATATGCAAACATGACAAGTGAATATGTGTGTGCATCAAGTGTGCATGTGGTGTGCATATGTGATGCATAATCAAGGCATGACTAAGCACACTTGGGTTAAAGTGTGTAAAACACACAACCAATGATAAAAACATGATAAACATGCATAATCATGGTAATCCCTAAAGTTTGGTACTCATTGGAGTCCAAAACAACACCAAAATGCCATTTGGGCATTTTATCAAACACCTAGTATGCATAAACACAACTAGCATGTAAACAATGCATGAACATTTGTAAAATATGCCTAAATACATGTTAGAATGCCACCAAGGGCCAACACAAACACAATCAAAGCAAATGGGACAGAGCCTAATCAAGAAAATCGAAAATGTTTTGCACAAAAATAAATTTTCCCAACCTTTTCAAACATATACCTAACTCATGAAAACCTAGAATCTAAGGCTTAATCTAAGGAATTGAAGATATAATAATGATGAAACTTACCTTAGAGAAGACATAGAGTAGATTGCACTTGAGTTTTTGAGAGAAAATTGGTTTAGGGTTAAGAGAGACTCGAGGGAGGCAAGGGGTGTGAGTTTGAAAAATTATCATGTTCAGCCCTTTAAAAAAACTAAAAACACGTGTTTTTCGTGGGTAATCTTCTCGCGAAGTTACTTGCAAAAAATGCCACTGAAGCACATAAATTTTTCGCGAGTAAAATTATCTTGCAAGACAGTCGCGAAAGTTTATGTTTGAATTTTGGTGTCAATTTTTTCCATCCTCATTTTCACGAGAAGAGCTAACTCGCAAAGCTTCTCGCGAAAATGTCTCTAAAGGAGTTTTTTGTTAAAAACATGAAATATGCAATATTAACAAAAACTCTAAACACAAAAGCATAAAAACACTTTCAAAAACATATAAAATACTCACAAATCTTTTTGGGTTTGATCAACAAGAAATTGAGTATACATGTCACATTTATACACATACAATCACACAAATAAAAAAAGCATTCGTTGAAAAATAGACTTGTGTATTGTGTGTGTGGATCAAGTAGGAACTAGTCTTTAGTCTAGTATGAAATTTCAATGATCAATTCAATCAAGTCATACATGAATAATACGAAGTCAAGTGACCTATCTCACTTGTAGAAATGAACATATATAACCCCTCACCAATGTGATTACACTTGATTGAAAGCTTTTTTTTTTTTTTTTTTGTGCTTCCATTTACGTACTTTTGATAAAAAACAACTCAAATTTTTAAGAAGTGAAGCCATAAACATTTTAAGATAACTTTGACAATTTAGCCCTTGGCTTTGGCACCATACCATTTAGTACAAATCACTTTCCTTTTTTCCTAGTCAAATACTAGTATGTGTGATGGCTTTTTCAGCTTAAAATTCTCTTTTCAAGATTGACATTTGTAGAGCTCTTGAAAAAGAAAATGTGAGGAGATATATAGACACAAGTCTACGCATTTATCAAGAGCAAGCAAATCTATTAATCGATCAAGCAAATCCATTGACCAATCATTCATGACAAGCTTGAAGGTCTATTTATGATATTCAAATGTAGATTTCTAAATGTCGCTCACACTTAGAAAATGTGCATACATAACAAGCTAAGCTCGTAAATGCACTACGCTATTAGTACGAAGATACTAGGCCAAACTCTTATGTGATATACACAACACAAGCAATCAAACTTTTGGAGATTTTTCAACTTTTATGGGTTTTTGAATTTTTCAACACACTCAAAAACAGAACATGAAAATTAAGATCAACAAAAACAACAAGTACAAAACAAACTTGAAAAAAAAATTCTAAAACAGAAAAACATAAGTAAATAACCAACCAAAGTCACAACATATCGAAAAAATTGATGCATGGACATGGTCTAATGCTTATGCATGTGTATCCTTCTTCACCCACACGGCATGTGCATTTGGGATGATATCCCTAGAGGATTGGGTATTTGAATTATGATTCTCAAACCTTTGGGTGAAGTTTGCCAAACAAGAAGTGATGGTATCTATCATTTTCATCACATCACCAATACCGGGATCGACTTCTTGTTCTTTGATTTCTTGGCATTCCAACTCCCCTTTTCTTGTCCTCTTAGCCTTTGAGAATCTACCTTCTTCAATGCATGTAATTTATAGCAATTAGGTCTAGTGTGTCTTCGGATTTCATAGTGGTGGCAAAAGTGTTGGACTTGAGGACCTCTTTGAAACTTCACAAGAGACTTCCCTTTAGCCTTGGGTTTGGCCACAAATGGATTTTGAGGTTTTGTCAAAACCTTTTGAGCAGTCCCATTTGGCTTCTTCTCAACCTTCACATTCTCAACGCTTGGAGTCGCTACCATTGGTTCCTTGGCTTTAACAAACTTCATCTCGTTACACACATTGGCGTTTGAACTACTTTCTCCGGTGTATCCTAAGCCGCTTTTTTCAAAAAAAGGCTTTTGATGTACAAGCACTTCGTCAAGTTTCTTGGAGGTAACACGCTCCACTTTGGCATTAGCTTGAATCACTTCAAGCTCAAGAAACTTGATCTTGGAGTAGGCTTCGGTTAGTTCTTCATTCAATGCCTCAACTTCACACTTCGTTTCTTTGTATCTCATGAGTATGCTCTTGTAGTCTTGTTTAGCTTTCTTCATTTTTCTAATGGCTGCCTTAGCCACTCTAGCATACTCTCTGGTCTTCTCAAGAAGAGAATTATAGGATTCTTGCAATCCCTTTGCTTCTTCATCTTCATCATCAGATTCTTCCCTAATCCTTATAGACTTTGCTTCGGTATGCTCATCGAGCTCTTCCATTAGAAGGTTCAAATCTTCCGAAAAGTCCATGGGTGCAATAGCCATAAATGCGGAGTAGTTTCCTTCTCCGTCACAACTTTCTTCCGAATCCGAATTGGAGCCGTCTGAGTCACTAAGGGTAGTATCAAAGACTTTACCCTTGGCCTTCAAATAAGTGGGGCATTCCTTTTCACATACCCATGCCCTTTGCACTCATAACACGTGACCGCTTGAGATGGAGAGGAATCTTTGGAATCCTTCTTCTTGAAGTCTTTCTTATCCTTCTTGAAATTTGAGAATTTCCCTTTCTCAAAAGACTTCCCATCCCTTTTGAGCTTTAAAAAATTACAAAAGTTCTTAGCAAGGTACGCCACTTCCTTTTTAACCTCATCCTCATCCGAGGAGTCTTGAGCTTCCAATCTCTCATTGATTGTCTTGAGAGCAAGAGATTTGCTCTTCCTTTGTGATGGTAGAGGTAGCCCATAAGTTTGAAAAGAACTGATGAGTTCTTGAATTTTAATCTCATCAAGGTTTTTGCTCTCTTCGATGGTGGTAACCTTAGCACAGAAGCTCTCTGGCAATGATTGTACAATCTTCCTCACAATCTTGGAGTCCTCCATCTTTTCACCCAAGTTGAATTTTCCAATTACCGCTTCATTAAGCTTCCCATAGAAGGAGTTGAACGACTCATCTTCACTCATCTTTAATTCCTCGAAGCGAGTGGTGAGCATTTGTAACTTGGTGTCCTTCACCTTTTTGGTGCCTTCATATGTGGTCTCTAAAATTTGCCACACCTCTTTGGTAATTGTAACATGGGAGATCTTGTGAAATTCATTGGGTGAGACACTACAAAAAATAGCATTTAAAGCCTTGCTATTAGCATTGGCCGCTATAAGGGCTACCTTAGTCCAAGTGGATTTAGTGGCCTCCGGCTTAGTCCATCCAATCTCAACAGCATCCCATACACTATCATCAATTGAAAATAAAAATGCATGCATATGCACTTTCCAAAAGGCATAATTACTCCCATCAAAGTAGGGAGGTGCATTGAGGGATTGAGACCAATCCATTGAAGGGTCAAGGATCACACTTAGAATGTAGAAATTCAACAAAGTGTACCCGCTCTGATACCAATTAAAAACTCGAATTTATGTGAATACACAAGAGCTTGTTTAGACCCCCAATTAAAAGTTATGGCTCAGTTGTTTTTACTCTAATTAAACTAAGTGTAGAATAAGAGTAAATGCAAGCAAACAAAACAATAAAACTACTCTAAGACATATTCATCAAATATCAACAGTAAAATGAAAGCTAAAAGAGTAGGGAAGAAGAATGCAAACACAAGATAACACTGAGATGTGTTATCGAAGAGGAAAGGAAAGAACTCGGCGAAAAACCTCTTCATCGTCCTCCAAGCAGTAAATCGATCCACTGGAGAATAAGTTGGAGTACATAAATAACAAAAGACCCTCCAAGCCTAGTCTACCCCATGTACTTGAGCCCTCCAAGCTCCTGCTACCAACTGACTTAACGAAACCTTGTCTTCTCTAGCTTTCCCGGATCACACAATTCAACCCGATTGCATCCGCCAACGATTGACTTCTTCCAATGCTTCCCAGCAGCACCAAAATCTCACTTTACAGTCAGATTGGGTGTGGCAAGTGTTTGGGCTATCAACCTCTCAAGGATTTGGATATGGAGAGGTAAGAGTAGAGGAAAATCATAAGTAAATGTGTAGATGATTGTGGGTATGACAATCTCTAACTCTTAAGTGTGTATGCTAAGGTTTTCTCTCTGAAAAGCACTCCTTACAATATGTGGGTAATGAGGGTATATATAGTGTGGGTAAAGACATGGTGGAGCACAAATGACAAAATAGTAAAACAGAATGTTTCGCGAGTATTTCTTAAGAAGGCCTTACCCACAAAATACTCGCGAAAACTAGGCTATCATGACTCTTTGCACTCCAGTCATGTGCTCTGCACGTGGCTTACTTCACAGGATAACTTCTCATGAATCTTCTCGCGAAATCCACTTGGTCTTCAATAAGAGCTTATGTCTTCACACTCTCTCTCATACACAACCCTTACAATAAAATCCCACATAAAATACAGGGAAAAATAATTAAACAGAGTTACAATCAAATTTGGTACGGAATTAAAGCCAACACAAAATAGTTGTAAATAACATCTTCACAATTTCCATATGAACTTAAATTTAAGTTAGCAATTGTCATTATAGAGTCGTATTTACTACTGGAATGCTTAAGTCTTCTGTGAAGATTTTTTACTTCGTAAAATTGAAGCTTATGCAAAACTAACACTTATGCGTAGGCAGTCTGGCTAGGGGAAAACTATTGCTGGCATTAAATTACATTACTCACATCATTCATGTGTTTTATTAACGCCTCTAAATGAATATTTTATTGAAAACAGCAGTTCTGTAATTTTGCTTGTGACTAATCTCATAAGTTGACATTCATTTTTGCTTCTGCTTATATACATGTATACATGCCACATTGTTCGCTCATTCCTTACATTTTAGTTTTGCATTGTTTTCCCTATACTTTGGCCCTAACATGTCTATCTCCACTAACTGCACTTTGCTTGAACGTTACCTTTTTGTCTTTCAAACGGTCTTCTTCTCTTTTTAACAAATAATAAATAATCTATGCAAAGCCAGAAGATAAACTTTTTCATACGATTCTGAACTTTATTATGCTCTCCATGCCCAAAAATAAGCTTTTCACTGAGTAATATATTTCTTTTAGCAAGCCTAGCTACCTATATCATTTATTATGTCTCTACTTATATAAAAAAAATAAGATAATATATTATTTTCTCACGTATTTCTGAATTTATTATGTCTCTTAGATTGTATTTTCTTTTTATATCTTCAATATTTGCAAAATTAAAAAAAAAATTAAAGATCAATAACTATATTATTAATCATATGTTTATATTTCAAGTTTGCATTATCTTAAATTGTGCAAAAAAATACATTTATGGATCGAATGCTAAATAACATTTGATTTGAACGATATTTGATATATATGTTAAGAGCATAAATAACATGCAATTTAATGGATAGATTTTCAAAATATATAGCTATGTTAATTTTTTTAATGGAAGTTTGTAAAGTTGCTATCGAAACTAGTTTAAAGAGAAACTTTGTCCATTTAAAAACAATAAATGTTACGCTTCAACTTAAGTGTTACTATGCTTCTGTTGAGCTACCTCATCGCCATGTCATTAGCCACATAATTAGTCTTTTTCATATTTACTTTTTACCTTTAATTTTTTTTTACAATATTAAATATATAAATATATTGGCTTTACAAATTCATCTTAGGCGATTTTAAATTTACATATTATTTTGCCCCTTCATCTTCTTTTATTTTGGCTCTTCTTATTCTTATCATTTTTCTGATAAATTTGTCACTCTCCCATTCTATGCATATTTTTCCTATACAAAAAAGGTTCTTAGATGCTTAAGTAATTGTTTTAAGAGTTTACAAATATTTTATATTGTTTCTCATCTTTTTTGTTTCATTAGTGTGTTCTTTGAGACTTTTAAGAAAACAAATTCTATTTTGTGTTTAAAATTATTTATTTATCTATTCATTTTTCATATGTTGGATTAGATGTTAGATTAGATTATGACAACATTAACATAATACTTCTTTTTTCAAAAAAAAAAACTTATCTACTTTTTCTCCTTTGGAATTGTACTCTTGGTTTTTTTTTTTTTAGGAAAAAGTATTGCAATCTTTTATTTTATTTTGAATTGTAGTTTTGTTGAGTTTTATTAATTTGTTAATATGTTTGGATAGTGTTTTGATTGCTTAAAACTAAAAGAAAATTTTTTAGATTTTATATAATTTTTAAGGAAACACAAAATATTATAAATAAACTTTATTAAAAAATTAATATTTTCATTTATTTAACTTTTGAATTCGGGAGAAAAAATGTATTATTTTGATTTGGTAGGACAAAAATAATAAATAAATAAATATATATATATATATATATATATATATATATATATATATATATTGATGGTAAAATGATAAATCTGACCAACTCCATGTCGTCCAAAGAAGTCATCCAGAGAATTTAGATGCATCCCACAAGAAGGTTGTCCATCTGAAGATAACTGTCCGTGAGAAGGTCGTCCATAGAAGGACGACCTGCTGTGGGAACAAGGTATGCTAGTCAAGAAAGCCCTTGGACGAGCCCCTGTTAGGAAAAATGAGAAGGTTGTCTATAGAAGGACGACCTTCCCTAGGAACAGGGTACGCTCGTCAGGAAGGCTCCTGGACGAGCTCCTGACACTTAGGTGAAATACAAGTGAAGTGCAATAACCCCTTATCACATGAATAATTTCTAGTGACAATTATATGAAAAAAGTGTAACTCCTAAACGATTGTGGAAGTTATCTTTGAATTCACAAACCTCCTCAAATATAGGAGAGGTTATAAGTCTAATAATCGTTTCCAAGATGCACTATATAAACGCCCATTCTTACCAGACAAAGGTACGTTTTGACATTTCCTAGAAAGTTGGAACTCTAAAATTTGAGAGAGAAAAACTAACTTTGGCATCGGAGGGTTCTTGGCCGGCGACCTCGGTCACCTTTGATCATTGTTCTTTCTTTTTCAGGCCATCAAGACAGCCAGTAGTCCTTCCAAATTCGAAGCATCCAGCCTACTAATTTTCTTCGCATCATCAGTTGGTGCCGTCTGTGGGGATCGTATTCTTTTCGCTCGATCATTTGTTTTCAGCGATTCGCCTTTCCTAGACAAAAGGCTAAATGGTTCAGACAAGATCAAGGGCTACCAGCCTATGCCACCAAGAGAGTAGGGATGCTT
The DNA here is from genome assembly GCF_040712315.1 of Castanea sativa. Taxonomy (NCBI): domain Eukaryota; kingdom Viridiplantae; phylum Streptophyta; class Magnoliopsida; order Fagales; family Fagaceae; genus Castanea; species Castanea sativa. The sequence goes on along the minus strand of NC_134019.1, from coordinate 12,193,012 downwards.
CTAGCAATCCCCATCATGGCCGTCAGTCAACGTCTGTCATGCAACCGCCTTCTGTTCAACATATACAGTCCATGGTTGCCGCTATGACGGAATTAACTCGTCAGAATCAAGAGTTAAATAGGGAGATCAATTTCAAGAGGCAACACCATGAAGTACATGCGGAAGGACAAGCCCAGAGTTAGGAGGGTAGAGGAGAAAACGTTGAGTCCGAGAATCAGTCAAGGGGTACTGCTTCAAGAAGAGTGCCACACTTGGAGAGGGAGATGGACCAGATGAGAAAAGCCATGGATGAAATGAAAGAGAATATGAGACGGGCGAACCCAGTGGATGATTTAGTTCACTGAACGGACTCCCTTTTCATGGCTTCCATTAATAGTCATCCCCTACCCTCGAAATTCAAAATGTCTTCCTTGAATTCATATAATGGAAATCGAGACCCATATGATCACATTGTTAGCTTCAACACCACCATGCACCTTCAAGGGGTTCAGGACGAGATTATGTACAAAACTTTCCCTACCACACTTAAGGGACCAGCGCGGGTATGGTTCAGCAAAATACCCCCAAACTCTGTAAGCTTATTTGAGGAGTTGAGTAAGTTGTTCATCAATAATTTTATTGAAGGGCAATGCCACAAGTGTTCCTCTTCTAGTTTGCTAACTATAGAGCAAGGGGAAAATGAGAGTTTGCAGTCCTTCATTACCTGGTTTAATAAAGAAGCCTTGACGGTGGACAAAATGGACAATAAGTTGTTATTGGCCGCCTTTCATAATGGGGTCAACTCTGACTTGTTCATCCATAAGCTTTACGAGCAAGAACCACAGACTATGGTCGAGCTCGTCCATTCAGCCCATGAATGCTGAGGACGCGATCATAGCCAAGAAGAGGAAGAGAGTAGAGCGTTCGGAAGCAAGTCACCCGCGTCATCCCGATCAAGGTCCTCATCCCAAGAAGGCTCAAGCAGAAGAGAAAATGGATAGAGATAGTAAGAAGACGAGTTCTTCAGCGAGAAACCAATAATACACTCCCTTGAATATGCCACTAGAGTAAGTGCTTATGCAAATCAAGGACGATCTGTCCTTGAAGTGACTAGAGAAAATGAAAGGAGATCCTAACAAGCACAATAGAAACAAGTATTACCGCTTTCACAGAGACCATAGGCACGACACGGACAAGTGTTTTGATTTAAAACAGCAGATAGAGAATCTTAGAAGATAAGGGAACTTGAGGAATTTCCTTGGAAGAGACCATAAAGACGAGAAGCTAAAATTCAAGGTGGAAGAGTCATCACAACCCCCACTTGGAGAAATAAAAGTTATCATAGGAGGAACCTCAGCAGCTCAATCATCCAAATCAAGGAAGACATACCTGAAGGTGGTGCAAAACGTCCAGCTATTTGGACAATCTCCCAAGACGAGGGAAGCTGACAAGCAATCCATCACATTCACGGACGAGGATGCTGAAAGAGTTCACCACCCCTACGATGACGCGATTGTCATTACCCTGCTCATTGCCGATTATACGTCCAGGAGGGTGTTGGTAGACAATGGCAGCTCGACGAACATTTTGTATTACCACGCCTTCCAAAAAATGAGGCTAGGATGAGATCAACTTCGACCAGTGAATTTTTCATTGGTGAGATTTGGAGGAATAAAAGTGCAGCCTATGGGCACCATTATGTTACTGGTGGTGGTCGGAGCGTATCCGCAGCAGATAGCCAAAGAGGTAAACTTCCTTGTTGTTGATTGTTCATCATCATATAATGCTATTATTGGAAGGCCAACTTTGAATAGTTGGAAGGCGGTAACCTTTACCTACCATTTTTCTGTCAAATTTTTGACTGAGCATGGAATGGGTCAAGTACAAGGGAATTAGTTAGCTGCCAGGGAATGCTATTTAGCCATGTTGGTGACGGACGAGCACGTGCAGACAATGAGCATAGACGAGAGAAGGATTACAGCGAAACCCACTGAGGTGTTAGAAGATGTCCCTTTGGACGAGAGCAGACCCAAGAAGTTCACTAGAATTGGGACGAGCATGGAAAAAGAGGCAAAGCATACTCTAATCCAGTTTTTGAAGAAAAGCATTGATGTCTTTGCATGGAGTCATAAGGACATGTCGGATATTGATCCAAGTGTCATTACTCATCGTCTGAATGTATGTCCCTACTCCAAACCAGTGCGTTAGAAAAATAGGGTTTTTGCTCCTGAGTGAGACAATGCCATCAAAGAAGAAGTCCAAAAGTTGATTACCACGGAGTTCATTTGAGAAGTTTATTATCTGGACTGGTTGGTGAATGTAGTCATGGTAAAAAGGCCAACAGCAAGTGGCAGATGTGCTTAGACTTTACTAACTTAAACAAGGCTTGCCCCAAGGACAGTTGTCCATTGTCATGCATTGACCAACTGGTGGACTCGACAGTAGGTCACAAACTGCTGAGTTTCATGGACGCCTTTTCAGGCTATAACCAAATAAAGATGGACTAGACAGATCAAGAGAAGACTTCATTCATTACTAGCCAAGGATTATTCTGCTACAAGGTAATGCCTTTTGGTTTAAAGAATGCGGGGGCGACTTACCAAAGACTGGTTAACCATATGTTCCATCCTCAAATCGGGCGAAATGTGGAGGTTTATGTAGATGATATGCTAGTAAAAAGTTTGGTCGAGAAGAAGTATCTGAACGACCTTTAAGAAACTTTTGACACACTTCAATGGTATAACATGAAATTAAATCCAAGCAAGTGTGCTTTTGGAGTCTCGTCAGGGAAGTTTTTGGGGTTCATGAGTTCACACAGAGGAATTGAGGCGAACCTAGACAAAATCCAAGCGATACTAAATATAGAGCCACTGAAGAACATCAAGGAAGTCCAGTCTCTTAGCGGACGAGTTATCGCTTTTAACAGGTTTGTTTCGAAAGCTACTGACAAGTGTTTGCCATTCTTTAAAGTCCTCAAGAAGGCATTTGACTGGATGGACGAGTGTCATAAAGCCTTCCAAGACGTGAAGCCTTACCTCACGACAGCACCATTGTTAAGCCCATTTGTACCTGGAAATGAATTGTACTTGTATTTGGCAGTGTCCCTGCACACTGTGAGCTCGACATTGGTCAGGGAAGAGGGACGGGTTCAGAAACCGGTCTACTATACGAGTCAAGCACTAAGAGGAGTGGAGGGATGATATATGATGATGGAGAAGCTAGCCTTTGTTTTGATCATGGCTTCTAGAAAGCTGAGGCATTATTTTCAAGCTCATGCTATCAACATCCTAACGGATCATCCCCTAAAGAAGGTAATGAACAAGTTAGAAGCCGCAGGATGATTGATCCAATGGGCGGTGGAACTAAGTGAGTTCAATGTTAGATACCATACAAGGAGCTCGATAAAGGCATAGGCATTAGCAGATTTTATTACGGAGTTCACTCCCAGTCAGGACGAGTTAGACGAAGGGTCCCAAAGGTGGATTATTAATATTGACGGATCGTCCACACTATATGTAGGGGGATTGGAGTCAGACTTAAGTCCCCAGAGGATGACAAGTTAGAGTACGCAACTCGTTTATAGTACCAAACCACCAACAATGAAGCTAAATATAAAGCTCTACTCAAAGGGCTAGAACTGGCTAAGTCCCTAAGGGTGGAATCAATAATAGTCAAAGGAGACTCCCAGCTTGTCATCAATCAAGTGAATGGAATGTGCGATACTAAGGAAGATTGGATGAAGAAATACCTTAACAAGGTGAAGCGGCTTGTCCAGAAGTTTAAATAAGCAAGTTTTGTTTAACTCCCGAGGGAGGAAAATATGGAAGCAGATGCCTTGGCGAAAGCAGCTTCGGCAGGAGGAGTTATGGACGAGTGTGACAAAGTCCAATACATGCCGAGCATTGACCTCCTAGATATACAGCAAATAGGAGGAGGAGAAAATTGGATGGGTCCAATAATAATCTATTTTAAGGATGGAAGGCTCCTAGAAGACAGGGACGAGGCTAGGAAACTGAGAGTTAAGGCTGCGAAGTACGTCCTTATAAATGAAGTGCTATACAAGCAGGGCTTTTCTTAGCCCTACCTAAGATGCCTGGCTCAGGACGAGTCAAACTATGTACTAAGAAAGGTCCATGAAGGAGCATGTGGGAATCACTTGAGAGCAAGCTCACTAGTCCATAAGGTCGTCCATGCAGGCTACTACTGGCCTACAATTCAAGCAGAAGCTAAGGCTTATGTCAAGGTGTGTAACTAGTGTCAGTGCTATAGCAACGTCCCTAGACAACCATCGGAGTACCAGACCCTAATGATGGCCCCATGACCCTTTGCACAGTGAGGACTGGATATCCTAGGTCCTTTCCCCCTAGGAACCAGACAAATGAAATTTTTGGTAGTAGGGATTGACTACTTTACCAAGTGGGTGAAGGCCGAACTTCTTGCAAAAATCACTTAGCAAAATGTTAAGAATTTTGTTTGGAAAAATACCCTATGTAGGTTCAGAGTACCTAAGGTACTAGTATCTAATAACGGACGACAATTTGACAACGCACCTTTTAGGGACTTTTGTGAACAGTTTGGAATCAAGAATCAATATTCCTCGCCTCCCACCCACAAGCGAATGGACAAGCATAAGTATCAAACCGATCCTTACTGAAAATCATCAAGACTTGGCTCGAGGGGGCAAGGGGGATATGGCCAGATGAGTTGCCAGGTGTTCTTTGGGCCTATAGGACGACTATGAGGACATCGACAAGAGAAACCCCCTTCAAGCTAGCCTATGGAAGTGAAGCAATCATACCTGCAGAAGTTCATATGGCTAATCATCGAGTGATGAAATACCAAGAGAAAGATAATGAAAAGCAACTCTGTCTTAACCTCAATCTCATTAATGAGGTAAGGATGGACGCAGAGCAAAGGACAGCGAGATATAAAAATCATATGGCTAGGCAGCACAATGCCATGGTAAAACCCAGACGCTTCAACATTGGGGACCTTGTTCTCAAAAGAGTCTCCTTGGCAACAAGGAATCCAACTTATGGAAAATTGGGACCCAATTGGGAAGAATCCTATAAGGTAACTAACTGCAAGAGGCAGGGGTTGTACTACTTGGAAGCTCTTGGCAAACGAAAGTTAGAACATCCCTGAAACGTGGAGCACCTGAGGAGGTATTATTAGTAATAAGCTTGGACAAAATTCTCCAACGACGAGGTTGCAGCTATGGACAAATTTATAGCTATGGAAACTGTTGTGTTTTTACTACTACTATGGTGTGTTTTAATAATAAAAAGTGCACTAGTTCTTAAACTTTTGCACCGTCTACAAACACGCTTGTGAAAGACGAGGTTATGTATGTAAAAGTTGATGATGCTAAGAAGATCAGTAGGATGGATGCTTCGGATTTGATAGGACCACTTGCTCTCTCTACGGCCTGAAGAAAAAAAAGCGGCCTGAAGAAAAAAAAAAAAGCCAATCAAAGGCGACCGGGGCTGCCGGCCAAAAACCCTCCGATGGTAAAGTTAGTTTTTCTCACTATGTTTTTTGGAGTTCCAACTTTCTTGGAGTAAAATTCACATACCTTTTCCTTGTCTGAATCAGTCTTTATATAGTGCCTTCATGAACGGTTATCGAAATTGGAACCTCTCCTGGATTCAAGGAGGATTAAACGTAACTGCCATAATCGTTTAGGAGTTACACTTCTACTTCACAATGATACATGACGGTTATGCGTGGGATAAGGGATTGTCACATTATATTCGGAGATTCTTCTAAGTATGATCTCCTCGTCCTGTAATTCCTTCGTCGAGTGTGCTTGATAATTCCAAGTGTAGCATACTCGTCCACAAAGCTTTATGTGGACGAGTCCTCTCGGGGCAGGCCGCGCGCATCCCCTGGACGAAGGATGTAGCTTCGCTATCATCCTCTGGACGTCCTTGTCCGTTACCCTAGTCCTGAGGACAACTCCTGGACGGCTGCCGAGGTGATGACCGTCCAGGGACGGTCTGAGCGTTTTCATCCCACATCAGTTGCCCCTCGTCCAGGAGTTATGCAACGCATCGACAGATTTCAAAACGCGCTACGTGTCGCACATCCATAGGGGGTTAGTCAAATAGTTTACTTCTTCGAGGCATGCGCCACGTGTCGCCTTCTAATTGGTTCCGTCGTTGCGGTTATCGAGATTTTTCTGCCTATAAATAGTGGTTTCCCTCCCATGCCCCTTTCACTTTTTCAAATTTTCTGCTTTGACACTCTCGTCCATCGCTTCGTCTAAGAATATCCTCAGTGTCCTTAGTGTCCCTCGTCTAGAGCCAGGTAATCTCTCTACACTCATTCTAGCTTTCCGTTTTAAGTGTTAGGACGTTGTCAATGGCCTCCTGCTCGTCTAGTGACAGTGTGGTCAAGGCCATTGACGAGTATCACAACGACTCTAGTTGTGATACTTCCAGTAATGCCAGTAGTAGTAGTAGTGGTCACACAACTGAGGAATACACATCTGGTGTTCCTGGGATTCCTACAGAAACCTTTCAGGAGTGTATTAGGATGAGGATAGCCTCTGGGGCTGACACCTCGACGAGCTCCCCGCCGTCCTCCCCTTTGGACGAACGGGAAACCGTATATAGTTGTGCTCTAGAGGTTCCTTCTAGGACGGACGAGAGAAGGTTAGATTCCTTTAGGAGTTGGTTTCAAATTCCTGATGATCTAAACCCTAGGTTAGTTGTCCGAGGTGAATGGTGTTGCCAACCTCGTTTTGGGATAGGTGTTTATGAAGCTTATCTGTTAGGGGGGCTTAGACTTACCTTGAATGCCTTTGCTAGGGAATTGCTCACTAAGCTGGGCTTGGGAGTGTGTCAGCTTAACCCCAACGCATGGAGACTAATTGTTTCCATGCAAGTCTTATGGATGGAGGTGTTTGACGGGGACCGTCCTATCACCGTGGACGAGTTCTTGTACTGCTATAAACCCTCCGAGATAAATCAATCTCGAGGCTTCCATCAGTTCACAGCCAGGAGCAATGACTGTAGACTGATTAAGTCTTTGCCCTCGTCTGACAGAAACTGGAAGACGAAATTTTTCTTCGTCTCTAGTTTCTGGGCGGGGCATCCTGTTGAGATTGGTAGAGACTCGTTTGCTCCTTATACTGGAGACATAGGGAACCTTCGTCCAGAAGGTATGTTATGCTCTTCTTTTTTGTTTCTTTTTTATTGTACTTTTTCTTTGGACGATGGCCTAACCTTAACTTCCTTCTTTCCTTTCTAGCCGTTGGACGACCTTCTGTGAGCAAGTTCCACCGTGATCGCGTCCACAGGGCCCGTCTACATTCTGAACGAGACTTTCACTCGTTAGTGACCCTTAAGCGTCTACACAAGTGGGGACTCGCCCTGAACCGTCCGTCGACGCCTTAGCACACGAGCTAACTACCCGTAGACGTGAGTGTTCCTCTTTAAGATATGTCTTTTCCATTTTTGTTTTATTATTATTATTTATTTGTATGTATGTGTTCGCACTTTTTCATTTCATATATATATTTTTTTTTTTCAGGAATGGCAACCATGAAGGGAAACAAGGGGAAGGAAGTGATCGACGAGGCGGCGAGATCTGAACCTCAGCCCCAGCCTCGTCCTGCCTCTGGAGAAAAAAGGAAAAGCTTGTCCAAGCATGTGGACTTGGCTAGCTTGCCAAGTCGTCGGGGGAAGAAGGCTAAGTCTGGGTCGTCCAGGCCTGAAACTGCTAGGCCTGAACTTCCTTCCCAGCTGCCCGTCTTGGTCGTTGATGTTGACTCGTCCACGCCCCTTAGTGCCACTCCGTCCAAGTCTCCTGCTCCTGACTCGTCCCAGCCTCCTCAAGGGATTTCTACTAACTTATTGGAGAGCGAGGATCTGGCTTGGGAGCGATTCCAAGAGGCTGTGAAAGGCGAGGACGTAGCTGCGTGCTACAACATGTCCTTGAAAGAGTTTGAGCACTCTGGCGTCCACGATCTCTTCAAGGTGACCATCTTTGCCTCGTCTTGATTTGTCCATGTTTGCCCAATATTATTTCTATCATCTGAACTTCCTATTCTTCTATGTAGGCAATGTCCAAGTTCATAGCTGCGTCCAGGCAGGCCACAGAGATGGACAGGACGAGGATCCTTCTAGAGAAAAGAATAGAAGAGATCAAAAACGACTGTAGGACGTGGGCAGAGGTGGCGAACAAGGCCAAGGACGAGGCTGAGGAGTTCAAGGCTTTGGTGGGGGAGCTGAAGTCCGACACTGCCAAGAAGGACGAACGTCTTCAACTTCTTCAAAAGGAGAACGACGAGTTGAGTCTACTTCTGAAGAAAGCTAAAGACAAGGTGGTGGAGGAATTCAAAGCGTCCAAAGAGTTCACTGACCTGATGGATACAAACTACGCAGCAGGGTTTGAGGACTTTAGAATGGACGCTATGGACAACTTTCCTGAAGTTGACTTTAGCACCATTAAACTCAACCTTGCTGCTGCTACAAGTTCCCTCGTCCACACAGGCTCAGACGATGTCAACATCGAGGACGATGCTTCCACCAAACCAGCTCAGGACGACCCCAACGTTGATGCCCCTTCCTCTTGAAGAAATTGTTATTGTTGTTTAGCTTTCTTCTTTTCTCCTTTCTCTTTTTATTTATTTATTTAAGATGTATTTAAGAATTTGAAATGTATTCAAGTACGATTACCTCGTCTAGAGTGTTCTGGACGAATTTATGCACAATGCCTTTTAATACTTATTTTGTAAGGGTTTTTGGACGATTGCCGTCTACCCTCTTTAGGCCAAAGAATGTCTTCTTTATTTGTTATATATTGTGTGGACGAGCTTATATGTTATTACTTATGCAATTGTCTTTCAAACAACGCTCTAAGTGTTGGATGATCGTCTATCTTTTTATGGACGACCCACTTAAGACGATGATGATGACTGCATTACTTTTGCTTGTCCGTTAGGCCATTATTACTCGACTTCTCGCAAGAAGTTCATAATGTTTATGTTTTCTCGTCTTGACAAGTGATCGTCTTTGGAATGCTATACCTTAATGCTTACTCTTCCTTCTTAGACGAGTGGGACTTGGCCTTTTTCCTTTTGCTTTATACTTATTTGAAGAAAAGTCTTAGACGAGCATTTTTTTTTTTAAGGAAAGCTTTGGACGAGTGTGCCTTATCTTATTTCTCTTCGCTTTATCCTTATTTAAAGGAAAGCTTTGGACGAGTGTGCCTTAGCTTATTTCTCTTTGCTTTATCCTTTTTAAAGGAAAGCTTTGGACGAGCAGTCCTTGGCTTCTTTCTCTTACTTTATCCTTTTTAAAGGAAAGCTTTGGACGAGAAGGCCTTAGCATTTTTCCCTTTGCTTTGTCCTCATTTTTTTTTTTTTTTAAAAAGAAGATTGGACGAGCATGCCTTAGCATTTTTTTCTTTGCTTTATCCTCATTTAAAGGAAATCTTAGATGAGCTTGCCTTCGTCCCGAGATTTTACTTGTCTAAGGCTTTTGCCTCGTCTGTGGATATTATCAGGAAAACTAGAATTCAAATACATAAGAAATCCAAACCATATTATTACATGAACGTTGTTCACAAACTTGGCACTTGCTTATAAGCTAGTGCCTTATTAAGATACTCAAGTACATAGCATCTTCTTTCATGAGCTAGTCTGTAAGTAGTGCAAAAGTTTAAGAACTAGTGCACTTTTATTCATAACACACCATAATAGTAGTAAAAGCAAAAGTAAATATAAGCAAACACGCAAATCACAACTGTAATTTTGCCACTGACTTCCCTCGTCCCCGCTCATCACTGATAGTACCTCCTCAGATGTTCCGCGTTCCAGGGATGCTTTAACTTCCGCCCGTCCAGGGCTTCCAGGTAGTAAGACCCTTGCCTCTTGCAATTGATTACCCTGTAGGGTCCTTCCCAATTGGGTCCCAGTTTTCCATGAGCTGGATTCCTAGTCGCCAGGGAGACCCTTTTGAGAACAAGGTCCCCCACACCAAACCGTCTGGGTTTTACCATGGCATCATGCTGTCTAGCCATAAGATTTTTGTACCTTGCCGTTCTTTGCTCCGCATTCATTCTTACCTCGTCAACAAGATCGAGGTCAAGGCGAAGTTGTTCCCCATTGTCTTTCTCCCGGTACTCCATCACTCGATGACTTGCCATATGAACCTCCGCTGGTATGACAGCTTCACTTCCATAGGCTAGTTTAAAAGGGGTCTCTCCTGTTGGAGTTCGTGCAGTCGTCCTATAGGCCCAAAGAACACCTGGTAGCTCGTCTGGCCATATCCATTTTGCCCCCGCGAGCCGAGTCTTAATGATTTTCAGCAGGGATCGGTTTGCTACTTCTGCTTGTCCATTGGCCTGTGGATGGGAGGGTGAGGAATAGTGATTCTTGATCCCGAAATGATTGCAAAAATCCCTGAAGGGTGCGTTGTCAAATTGGCGTCCGTTGTCGGATACTAACACCCTGGGTACCCCGAACCTGCATAGAATATTCTTCCACACAAAATTTTTCACATTCTGCTGAGTGATTGCTGCAAGAGGCTCGGCTTCTACCCATTTGGTAAAGTAATCGATTCCCACCACCAAAAACTTCATCTGCCGAATTCCTACGGGGAAAGGACCCAGGATATCCAACCCCCACTGTGCGAAGGGCCATGGGGCCATCATTGGGGTCTGGTATTCTGATGGCTGTCTAGGCACATTGCTATAACGCTGGCACTGGTCACATACCTTGACATAGGCTTTAGCGTCTGCCTGCATTGTTGGCCAATAGTAGCCGGCACGGACGATCTTATGGACAAGGGACCTTGCCCCTGAATGATTTCCACACGATCCTTCATGAACTTCCCTTAGAACATAATTTGACTCGTCGGGAGCCAAGCATCTTAAGTAAGGTTGGGAAAAACCTCGCTTGTACAACACTTCATTTATGAGGACATACTTGACTGACTTGACCCTTAACTTTCTCGCTTCATCCTTGTCTTCTAGAAGCCTTCCATCTTTGAGATAAATCATTATCGGACTCATCCAATTCTCCCCTCCTTCTATCTGCTGTATGTCAGGAATGTCTATGCTCGGCATATATTGGATGTCGTCACACCCGTCTATGACCCCTGTCGAAGCGGCTTTTGCCAAGGCATCTGCTTCCGCATTTTCCTCCCTGGGAAGTTGAATAAAACTTATGGCTGAAAATTTTCGTGCAAGGCGTTTCACTTTACTGAGGTATTTCTTCATTCGATCTTCCTTAGCCTCACACATCCCATTCACTTGGTTAATGACCAGTTGAGAGTCTCCTCTGATTGTTAACGACTCTGCCCCTAAGGACTTGGCTAATTCCAATCCCTTGAGTAGAGCCTCGTATTCAGCCTCATTGTTGGTAGTTTGATACTGTAGACGGGCCGCATACTCCAGCCTGTCACCCTCAGGGGACTTCATTACAATTCCAATCCCTCCTGCATACAGTGTGGACGATCCGTCTACATTAATCTCCCACATTTCATTTCCTTCGCCCTTGTTCAGGTCGTCCTGGCTGGGGGTGAATTCCGCGATGAAATCTACCAACGCCTGCGCCTATATCGTACTCCTTGGGAGGTACCTGACATCAAACTCGCTAAGCTCAACGGCCCACTGCACTAGCCGTCCAGCAGCTTCCAACTTGCTCATCGCCTTTTTTATGGGATGGTCTGTTAGGACGTTGATGACGTGTGCCTGAAAATAATGTCTCAGCTTCCTGGAAGTCGTTATTAATACGAAGGCTAGTTTCTCCATCATCGGGTATCGTCCTTCTGCCCCTCTCATCGCGTGGCTTGTGTAATAGACCGGCTTCTGGACTTTCCCCTCCTCTTTGACTAACGCTGAGCTTACTGCGTGTGGGGATACTGCCAAGTACAAGTACAACTCTTCCCTAGGTACAGACGGACTCAACAGTGGTGCCGTCATTAGATACGTCTTCAAGTCCTGGAAGGCCTTTTGACACTCGTCCGTCCATTCAAAAGCCTTCCTAAGGACTTTAAAGAATGGTAAACATTTGTCAGTAGCTTTCGATACAAACCTGTTGAGGGCGGCGACTTGTCCAGTAAGAGACTGGACTTCCTTGATATTTTTCGGTGGTTCCATGTTCATTATCGCCTGGATTTTATCCGGATTCGCCTCAATTCCCCTGTGTGATACCATAAATCCCAAGAACTTACCCGATGAAACCCCGAAAGCACACTTGCTGGGATTTAATTTCATGTGGTACCGTCGCAACGTATCAAAAGTCTCTTGAAGGTCGTCCAGATGCTTATCCTCGTCCTGGCTCTTCACTAGCATGTCGTCCACATAAACCTCCACATTTCGCCCGATTTGAGGACGGAACATGTGGTTAACCAGCCTTTGGTAGGTCGCCCCCGCGTTCTTCAAACCGAATGGCATTATCTTGTAGCAATACAACCCTTGGCTCGTGACGAATGAGGTCTTCTCCTGATCTGCTTCATTCATCTGAATCTGGTTATACCCTGAGAAAGCGTCCATGAAGCTAAGTATCCTGTGACTTGCCGTCGAGTCCATTAACTGGTCAATGCGCGGCAATGGGTAGCTATCCTTGGGGCAAGCTTTGTTTAGATCAGTGAAGTCCATGCACATCCGCCACTTGCCACTGGCTTTCTTGACCATGACTACGTTCGCCAACCAGTCTGGGTAGTGAACTTCTCGGATGAACTTCACGGCAACCAACTTCTGCACCTCTTCCTTAATGGCATTGTCTCGCTCGGGAGCAAAAACTCTTCTCTTCTGACGCACTGGTTTCGAATAGGGACACACGTTCAGGCTATGGGTAATGACGCTCGGATCAATGCCAGGCATGTCCTTATGACTCCATGTAAAGACATCGAGATTTTCCTTCAAAAACCGAATCAAAGCGTGTTTTGCCCCCTCTTCCATGCCCGCCCCAACTCTAGTAGACTTCTCGGGCTGGTTATCGTCCAGAGGGACGTCCTCTAATGCTTCAGTGGGCTCGGCCACGACCCTTCTTCCGTCTATACTCATCGCCTGCATGTGCTCGTCCGTGGCCAGCATAGCTAAGTAGCATTCTCTGGCGGCCAGCTGGTCTCCTTGTACCTGGCCTACTCCGTGCTCGGTTGGGAAATTGATGGACAGGTGGTAGGTAGAGGTTACCGCTTTCCAGCTATTCAGAGTTGGCCTTCCAATAATTGTATTATATGACGATGCACAATCAACAACGAGGAAATTTACCTCCTTGGTTATCTGCTGCGGATACGTTCCGACGACCACTAGCAACGTGATGGTGCCCACAGGTTGCACCTTCATTCCTCCGAATCCTACCAACGGCGAGTTCACTGGTCGAAGTTGATCTCGTCCTAGCCTCATTTGTTGGAATGCGGGGTAGTAGAGAATGTCTGCAGAGCTGCCATTGTCTATCAATATCCTCCTGGTCGTATAGTCAGAGATGAGTAGGGTGATGACTATCGCGTCATCATGTGGGTGGTGAACTCGTCCTGCCTCCTCGTCCATGAACGTAACGGCTTGTTGGTCTACCTCCCTCGTCCTAGGAGGTCGTCCAGACAGTTGGATGTTCTGCACCACCTTCAGGTACGTCTTCCTTGACTTGGACGACTGCGCCGTCGAGTTTCCTCCTACAATTACCCTTATCTCTCCTAGTGGGGGCGTGATGATTCCTCCATCTTGGCCTTCATTTTCTCATCTCTCTGGTCTCGTCCAAGGAAGTTTCTCAATTTTCCCTGTCTAATGAGATTTTCTATCTGCTGCTTCAAGTCAAAGCACTCGTCTGTATCATGCCCATGGTCCCTGTGAAAACGGCAGTACTTGCTCCTATTACGCTTGTTGGGGTCTCCCTTCATTTTGTCCGGCCACTTCAAGGACGGATCATCCTTGATCTGCATAAGAACCTGCTCTAATGGCATAGTCAGGGGCGTGTATTGCTGATTCCTCGTGGAGGAACTGGCCTTCTTACCATCCTTATCTTTTCTCTCGTCTACCCGAACTTTCTTTGGACAAGGTCCCTGATCCGGATAGCGATGGTGGCCCACTTCCGAGCGTTCTACCCTTTTTCTTTTCTTGGCTATGATAGCGTCTTCAGCATTCATAAAGTTCTGGGCCGAATGGACAAGCTCGGCCATAGTCTGTGGTTCCTGCTCGTAGAGCTTATGAATGAACAAGTCAGAATTGATCCCATTGTGGAAAGCGGCCAGCAATAGCTTGTCATCCATCTCATCCACCGTTAAGGCTTCTCTGTTAAACCGGGTGATAAAAGATCGTAAACTCTCATTGTCCCCTTGCTCTATAGTCAGCAGGCTAGAGGAGGAACGTTTGTGACGCTGTCCTCCAATGAAGTTGTTGACAAACAGCTTACTCAGTTCTTCAAATGATCCCACTGAGTTTGGGGGGATCTTACTGAACCACACTCGCGCTGGTCCCTTGAGTGTGGTGGGAAAAGCTCTGCACATGATCTCGTCTGGGACTCCTTGCAGGTGCATGGTCGTCTTGAAAGTTGCAATGTGATCGCAAGGGTCGCGATTTCCGTCATATGAGTCTAAAGAAGGCATTTTGAATTTCGGGGGTAAAGGGTGACTGTTGATGGAGGCTGTGAAGGGGGAGTCCGTTTGGTGAACCATATCATCCACCGGGTTCGCTCGCCTCATGTTTTCCCTCATTTCATCCATGGCCTTTCTCATCTGGTCCATCTCTTTCTCCAAGTGCGGCACCCTTCTTGAAGTGGTACCCCTTGTTTGATCTCCGGACTCTACATTTTCCCCTCCTTCTTCCTGACTTGGGGCCCTTCCCTCCATGTGCCCTTCTTGACGCTGCCTCCTGAGGTTGATCTCCCTATTCAACTCCTGGTTCTGACGTGTCAGTTCTGCCATAGCGGCAGCCATGGATTGTATGTGCTGAATAAAAGGCGGTTGCATTACAGGTGCTGATCTGCGATCGCGAAGGGGATTGCTGGATGCATCCCTACTCTCCTAATGGCCTAGGCTGGTAGCCCTTGATCTTGTTCGAACCATTCAGCCTTTTGTCTGGGATAGAACAACTTTTTACAACAAAATACGATTGAACCAAAAAGGACTGAGTAGTGTCTTATTCCCACAGACGGCGCCAACTGATGATGCTAAGAAAATCAGTAGGCTGGATGCTTCGGATTTGATAGGACCACTTGCTCTCTCTGTGGCTTGAAGAAAAAAAAAAAGCCAATCAAAGGCGACCGGGGCTGCCGGCCAAAAACCCTCCGATGGTAAAGTTAGTTTTTCTCACTATGTTTTTGGAGTTCCAACTTTCTTGGAGTAAAATTCACATACCTTTGCCTTGTCTGAATCAGTCTTTATATAGTGCCTTCATGAACGGTTATCGAAATTGGAACCTCTCTTGGATTCAAGGAGGATTAAACGTAACTGCCATAACCGTTTAGGAGTTACACTTCTACTTCACAACGGATACATGACGGTTATGCGTGGGATAAGGGATTGTCACATTATATTCGGAGATTCTTCTAAGTATGATCTCCTCGTCCTGTAATTCCTTCGTCGAGTGTGCCTGATAATTCCAAGTGTAGCATACTCGTCCACAAAGCTTTATGTGGACGAGTCCTCTCGAGGCAGGCCGCGCACATCCCCTAGACGAAGGATGTAGCTTCGCTATCATCCTCTGGACGTCCTTGTCCGTTACCCTCGTCCTGAGGATAACTCCTGGACGGCTACCGAGGTGATGACTGTCCAGGGACGGTCTGAGCGTTTTCATCCCACATCAAAAGTATTTTCCTAAGTATTTTCCAAAGGCACTAGCTTCTAAGCAGGTGCCATATTTGTGAACAATGTTTATATAATAATATGATTTGGATTTTCAATGTATTTCATGCATAAATCTAATTTCCATAATAATACCTACAAGGGGGCAAAAGCCTAAGATGAATGAAAATTTCTGGACGCAGGGATGTAACGTTCATAAACATCCCTTGAAATAAGGATAAAGCAAAGAAAAATAAGCTAAGGCATACTCGTCTGAAACACAAATGGATGAGAAAAGGGCATATAGCGAAGCATTAGTGTCTATGGACGAGCATCTAGCCAAGACGCTCCAGTGTTCTAGGACGAGTCAAGCATTAGAAATGTCTTAACAAAAGACGAATGCCAATTGCCTAGCCTATGGACGAGGAAAAGAGCTGGTGAAACCATCATTGCCACTCTGAGGATGAATTATACTTGTAAAAATTGTTGAATGACAATTGAGTCGTCCATATGCAAACAGGTCATCCATAGAAAAAGCATGTGGACGAAACTCTTACATCGTCCATAGAAAAAGCGTGTGGACAAACCTCTAACATCGTCCATAGGAAAAGCATATGGATGACCCTCTAATATGAGTATGCAGATCTCATAAAAGCCAGTAGCATAAGTGGTATATATATGTATATATAAAAAAATAAAAAAATAAATTAAATAAAATAAAAAACTCGTCCATGTGACAATATGTTCAATAATTAGACAAATAATGTAAATAAACATTCATAAGTTAAAGCTTTAATGGGTAGACGACCATTGCCCAAAAACCCTTATAAAGTAAAAAGCCTAAAAGGCAATTGTTTATAAACTCGTCTCAATTTCCTGGAAGAGCAAATTGTATTTGAATAAATTTCAAACGGTCCTAAACTACGGACCTTACAAAAAAAAAGGAAGAAAGGAACTAAGATAAACTTTTTCTAATACAAATTTACTGAGGGTCATCTCCAGCCTTAGGCTTGTCTCGGACAGGCTGCATGGTGGCGTTGTCCTCAACATTAACGTCCTCTGAGCTCGTCTGGAGAAGAGAGCTATCAGAGCCACCAAGGTGAAGTTTGATGGGGCTGAAATCTACCTCGGGGAAGCATTCAATAGTGTCCATACGGAAGTTTTCGAAGCCAGCAGCATAGTTCCTGTCCAATGGGTTAGTGAACAAGCTGGAAGCTTTGAATTCCTCAACAGCTACCTTTTTGGCGTCCTTGAGAAGGGTACCAAGCTCATCATTCCTCTTTTGAAAATGATCCAGACAAGTGTCCTTCTCGACGATGTCAGCCCTCAGCTCCTCGACGAGATTTTTTAGCTCCTAAACCTCGTCCTTAGCTTTGCCTGCTGCCTCAGCCCAGTTTCTACAATCGTCCTTAACCTACCGTAGCTTTGTTTCAAGCTTGGCCCTCTCCTTGTCTATCTCTGTGGCTTGTCTAGATGTTGCTATGAACTTTGACATGGCCTACGCAAACAATTAAAAGTCCAATTAAAAATAAAACAATGGCCACAGTAAAATGACAGGACAAGGTAAAAGATAGAATTACATACCTTGAAGAGGTCACAGATAGCAAAGTGCTCAAAATCTTTTAAAGACATCATAGCAAGCAGCCACGTCTTCCTCAGTCACAGATTTTTCAAACCTCTCCTAGGCTTAGTCCTCATTTTCAATCATATTCATGGGAACCTTAGGACGAGGCTGAGACAAAGTAGGATTAATGACCTTGGAAAGGGTAACACCAGCAGGCTCAGGCATTTCCAAGTCCAGGACTTGGATGGGAGGCACTTGGGAGACAGAAGGGGTAGTGCCTAGCTTAACAATTTCTGGCTTAGACGACCCGTGTCTTGCCTTCTTGTGCCCTCGACGATTGGGAAGATCCTCCAAATGTAGATTTTTAAACAGGTTCTTCCTCTTATCCCCACTGGTAGGACGAGGCTGAGACTCCCCAATGGCAGGACGAGGCTGAGACTAAGCCTCTAGCCTAACAACCTTGTCCACTATCTCCTTCCCCTTGTTCTCCTTCATGGTAGCCATTCTTGCAGAGAAATTTGTCCGAATCACTCCTGAAAATGACAAAAGGGATCACTCAAAGTAAAAACTTACGTCTACAGACTGTAAGCTCGTGGGCTATGGCTTCAGGAGAAGGCTTAGGACCAAGTCCCCAAGTAGCGAGGCATTGAAAAGTAACCAAGGAGTGGAAATCCCTCTCAGGGTGAAGATGAGCTTTTTGAACGCGTCTAAGGTCAAACTTGTTCAAGGACGGTCGTCTGACGCCTGTGAGAAAGAGAGTTGGAATTAAATAATTATAAAATGACATGCGATAAAGATAACGCAATATTAATAAGCATACCTTCAAGATGAAGGTTCCCTAACTCTCTAGTATATGGGGCAAATGGATCCCTACCAACCTCAACAGGGTGTCCTGCCCAGAAACCTGAGACGAAAAAAAAATCGTCTTCTAGTTCCTATCTGACGTAACCAAAAACTTTATAATCCTACAATTTCTCCCTTTAGCTGTGAATTGATAAAAATCACGGGATTGGCTAATTTCAGAGGGTTTGTAACAATAAAGGAACTCGTCCATGGTGAGAGGATGATCCCCTTCAAACACCTCTCTCCACAAAATTTGCATAGAGACGACTAGTCTCCACGCATTATGGTTAAATTGACACAACCCTAAACCTGACCTAGTCAGTAGCTCCCTAGCAAAAGCGTTAAGAGGCAACCTAAGACCTCCTAAAAGATAGGCCTCATAAACTCCCACACCAAAATGAGCTTGGCAACACCATTCCTCTCGGAAGGCCAACCTAGGGTTCAACTCGTTTGGAATTTGATACCAACTCCTAAAAGACGCTAACTTCTTGTTGTCCGTCTTAGAAGGGACTCCCACAGTGCAGCTATATATGGTTTCTACCTCGTTTGGAGGGATAGACAGGGAAGCACTTGACGGACCAGCCTCAGACCTAGACGTTGCTCTTGTCCTAAATTGTTCTTGAAGGACTTCCGGGGTAACCACAGGAACCCCAAAAGTATACTCCTCATCCGTGGTATTCCCCCTACTACTACTATCACTACTAGAACCATTGTAGCTAGAAGAGTTATGATACTCATCTATCTCTTTTTCCACACTATTACTAGACGAAGAAACGACAATTTCAGACATTTTGAAAACTTAAGGAAAACCTAATGACGAGTGTAAAGAAGATACCTAGCTCTAAACGAAGGAAAACTAGGGATGCTGGAATACTTCTAGACGAGGCGATAGACGAGAAATGTCAAAGAAGAAAATTGGGCAAATGCAGAGCTATTTATAAGCATTGAAAAATAGTATCTCGAATTACATGACCAACCTGGAAGCGCCACATGGCACTTCCCTTGAAAACTTGAATCGACGTGACTGATCGCCAATGAAATTGTGACACATGGCATACTTTGAGACCATAGAACTCAGTCATCAAAATTGTGACACTTGGAGTAGCTTATGATGAACAACATGAAGACATGCATCCAAAAAACAACAGTAGGTCCTCCAATGCTCTGGACGACCTTCAAATGCTCTAGATGACCTTCTGGACAAGGGGCAATTGATGGTGAAATGATAAACCTGACCAACTCTATATCGTCCAAAGAAGTCGTCCAGAGAATTTAGATGCATCCCACAAGAAGGTCGTCCATCTGAAGATAATCGTCCTTGAGAAGGTCGTCCATAGAAGGACGACCTGCTGTGGGAACAAGGTATGCTTGTCAGGAAAGCCCTTGGAGGAGCCCCTGTTAGAAAAATGAGAAGGTCGTCTATAGAAGGACAACCTTCCCTAGGAACAGGGAATGCTCGTCAGGAAGGCTTCTGGATGAGCTCCTGACACTTAGGTGAAATACAAGTGAAGTGCAATAACCCCTTATCACATAAATAACTTCTAGTGACAGTTATATGAAAACAATGTAACTCCTAAACGGTTGTGGAAGTTATCTTTGAACCCACAAATTTCTTCAAATATAGGGGAGGTTATAAGTCTAATAACCGTTTCCAAGGTGCATTATATAAACGCTCATTCAGACCAGACAAAGATACATTTTGACATTTCCTAGAAAGTTGGAACTACAAAATTTGAGAGAGAAAAACTAATTTTGGCATCGGAGGGTTCTTGGCCGGCGACCTTGGTCACCTTTGATCATTGTTCTTTCTTTTTCAGGCCATCAAGACAGCCAGTAGTTCTTCCAAATCCAAAGCATCTAACCTACTGATTTTCTTCGCATCATCATATATATAAATTACATTTGTGATTATCCCTATAATAAATTAAAATATGATTATGTAATTTAGTCCAAAATGAAATAATAAATAAATTTAATGAGACCACCCTAAAAAAAATTATCATTCACAACGCATAGGATTTGCGACTAATGAATTTTTTATTTTTAAAAAGGTACACTAGCCATGATTACTAGATTAAGTAAATTCCTCAAAATGATGAAATCCCCATTGTACAAGAAAAAAAGGCACCTCAAACACACACACACACACACACACACATATATATATATATATATATATAACTTTAAAGTCTAGCACTAATAATTTTATTAATTACCATTTAAATTTATTATTATTTTTTGGTGAAAAATACTATTTTAGCCCATGCACTTTGGAGTTACGATTAATTTGGTCTCTATGTAACTATCAATATCATCCCTATCGTTAATTTAGTAATGGAAAGCACGTAGGTGGCAATGGTGTGCATTGCTAGCACACTTGAAGTGCCTTGGTTTGTTGTTGGTTAAAATTTTATGTAATCTAGGTTTAATTTGTTGGTTTGTTCATTGTGTATGATTTTTTGGGTTTGGTTTGTTAGGGAAAATTGGTTTGTTCATCTGTTCATGTTCATCGTATTCATTTCTCACTCTGATTTGCTCTTTGATTTTTGGGGGTTTTGATTTGTGGAAGGTAATTGAAATTATGTTTTGTTTGATTGAAGGGGACAAAGCAAATGGCAGGTTTGAGATTTTTTCCACAGACATCTTGATTTGATTTGCTCTAATTGTCACTGAAATTTTTAAAACCCCACTTCAATCCTTCCACAAACATTCCTACTCGCTAATTGTTCCTCTTCCACGAACAAAAACAAGAACACTGTAACAAGAACACAAAAATAAGATGACATCTTCTGATAGAATCCATAAGATAGTTATTTTTAATCCAATAATTTGCATGAAAAGCTGTAATTGCCTTGGTAAGAGGACATCTTCTGGGGCATTCTTTTCGCTTCAGCAAAGTTCAAGTTCAACTTGTCTTTGTTAAAGGAGATTCTGAGTCTGGAAATGGAAAGAAGAAGATTGGGTTTCAGTTGAATGATTTGAATAAAGAAGAAGAAGACCCAAATTCAAATGAGGACGAAGAGACAGCTGTAACAGCAACGGCTAGTAACCAACAGTCATCTAGATCAAAACGATGAAGTTTGGTTCAGTGGCAACGGCGTCGTTTTGCTCAAGTTAAATTCATACAAAACACTAGCCTAGAAACGGTGACGTTTTGAGCATAGTTTATAAAATATCTTCTTCTCAAGGAGACTTAGCCTGGATTCACTCTGATCTCTACTCTCTGGTAGTTTCACGATGATCAAGATACGGTTATGCCAGATTGCCAGGCTGGACAGTTTGTTATGAGTCTGTTGCAATTCAGTTAGAGTAGGATTTTCTAGAACCATTCCTAATGTATAATGTATATATATAGAATCTAATGTATCTTGTATAGTTGAGAGCTAGGAAATACAATTTCAGAATTACTCAGTTTTTGCTCTCTCTCGCTTTCCACCATTGTTATACACAATCCAAGCTCAAATCTTTCAGTCTTCACAGTAGCAGGAAAATTTCTCGCTATACTAGCTGCTTGAATTCGCATTAGCTTTTGTGCCAAAAGAGAAATCCCCACAATAGATTTATCAATCTTGGAAAGCAGAGGATGTGATACAAAAAGTCTAACCTCTTCCACTCGCGCCTCTTTATAAGATTCTTCTCCTATCCGATCCCTAACGCAGACATAGCTAAGCCCAATATTGACATCATCATCATCAGTAACCTTCTCAACAAGCGCTTCAGGAGCCTTGTCAGACTTAGTAACGACAGCAAGAGTCCTCCCACCAGTCTTAATCTTCCAATGTCACATCACCGCCTCATTGCCCATAACAACGACCATCTTTCCGCAGTTCAATCAAGGCAAAAGTAAAGTTAGCCACAATAAACACGCATCAAACCAAATCATATCAGAACTCAAACAAACTCCCATATCTAAAATGAATTTCTGAACGCCAAAGAAAAAAAAGTACCATAATTGCTTGCCTTGATCCATATTGAGGGGTTGGAGAAAGGAAATAGAGAGTAGAGGAGATGCAAAAAAAAAATTTTGAGCCAAGCACCACGAAAAAAGAAATTTTGATCTTGTTTTTGTGTTCTTGTTTTAACTCTTGAAGCTCCCAATTTTTTTACAAAAATTATTTTTTGATCTTTTTTTTTTAATTTTGTTATTTTATTTATTTATTTTTTTGTGTGTTTCTAACAATGAAAGTACAAGGTGGATTACAGAAGTCTAACAGAGTGAACTTTAGGTAGGCAAAGTGCCAACTTTTAAATTACAGATAAACAACTTAAATTTCAGTCAACTCACAAGTGATAAGTTCTAATTTGCTCTATTTTTTAATTGTTAATTTAGTAGCCACATAAACTTCAAGTGTGCTAGCAATGCACATCATTTATCATTTAGGCAATTTCAGTTAATAACTTAACATTAAAGATCAAATTAATTGCAAGTTGAAAATAATATAAATTAAATTAATTGCTACTAAAATGTAGGGGTCATAATAGTATTGTTGATTAATATATATATATATATATTGTCTTATTTTTTTGAGCGATATCATTTAAAGTTATCATCTTATATCTCAAATTTTCTCAACATGACTAAGCACCTGCAGCCCCTTTAAGGAAATTAGGAAAAAATGCTTATACACTCCCTGAACTTTAAAGCAGTGGCCATTACACCCTCTACGAAGAAGATAAACTTTCTATAGTGAGAGTGACACGTTGATCAGAAGTTAGAACCACCGTGGCATCCCTCCCTCTGCGCCAAAAATTTTGTCCCGCCGTCCATGGTCTTGTCACATTGTTCAACTGCATATCCATCTCTTGTTCGATAGCCACCATGTGAGTGACATTCGCATTCCAAATATTTTCCAAGATACATCAATTTTGAGACTTTATTATCTTACAATGAACTCTAATTTACAAGTTTGGATGTCTTCACTGATGTTTGACGATGAATTCCTTGGAAACTGCAATCAACAACCAGACCAAATCCAATAACCCAAATAGCCGAGTCCCCCACAATCTTTACCAACCCAACAAAGAAAACTAACCAAAACCCACCAATCCAATTCGAAATCCCAACAACGCACACTGAATTCATCAAAACCTTTTCTTTTCTTTTTTTTCTTTTTTTGTAAAAAGAGTTACATATAAATTCCTTTAATCAAAAACTAAATTGAAAAAAAAAAAAAACTTTGTTTTATTGAAGGTTCTTGGGGATCAAAGTCTAGGAGCTTCAGAGGCGTAATTCCCATGTCCAGATCCATTAACCTTCTAAAAATTGAAAATAATTGGTTTTAGAAATTCAAGACTTTTTTTTTTTTTTGGGTTTGTGGTGCGGATCCATATATACTGTTGAACTGCACTGTGAGACCACAGATGGCAAGATGGATTTCATTTGACAGAGGGAGGGATGTTGTGGTGGTTTTGACCAATCATCTCTCTCACTCAAAACGTTTCTCTCTTCTTCCACTGAGTTTAGATTTCAGATTTGGTATTTTAAATATCACGTGTCTCACATGCATATTCTATTATAATTTTAATAGCAAACTAATGGAAGTAGTGATTTGGCACATGAATAAAGTTTAAGGAGTAAATTGACTAAAATAAAAGTTTAAGGATTGTAATAACCATTAATCTAAAGTTTAGGGGGGGGGGGGTGAGGGCATTTTTTCCAAAAAATTATTCTATTATTGGACCATGCAGCAAATCAGACCTTTGACCATCCATACCCATAGATATGTTAGTATTGTCATCCCCATAATTCCTAAAATACAACTGAAATTTGATAAACATGAATCAACAAAAAAGAAAAGGACAATAATGAAATTTGATTAGGATAATCAGAACACAATCTCAACACACGAATTTATTTTTAGTATCAACCCGTGGTACACTTAAAGGTTGAAACATTAAAAGCGCATACCTGGAGTTACTTTGAGAAGCACAAACAATTGCCCAGTTGTCATCTTCCATTAAAAGAGTCTAAATTAATTTTCAGCCAATTCTACTTTACTTCCTTCTTCTCTTCTCAATTTAAACTCCTCTTCACAATTCAAATGGATCATTAAGTGGCCCAAAAAGAAACCTAGAAGAGAATGTTGAGCGTATGATATCAACCCAGAATTGATAATGTAGTCTAACGAACAAAATAATTGGGACACTAGCCGAAGCAAATATAACTATCGGAATCGACGCCATTTCACTTTTCAAGACCAAACAGCAGGTTGCGCTGAAGGCTACCAGCATGCCTGCTATAGAGATAAAGAGTGCGGTGACTCCCAACTCCAACTTTGTTGGTAATGACACGAGGAAATCCATTTCCGTGAAACATGATGTGAGAATTGACAAAAACATTAATATTGACGTCGAAGAGAAGACCAGTGCTATTGCATCTGATATCAAAAGTACCCTAAACCAAATACTTTTCGAAAAAATAGGGATCCCTGTGTCTTGATTACTGCCACCCGGTACAGTGAAAGTTGCAGCGAAAACCACACCGGTAATCAGTGTTGCCACAACAATGTAAAAGTTTACTGTATCCTTCATCCACTTTTCACCTTCTCTCCTTAGTTCTTTATGTTCCTCTGTAAATAAATCCCAAGGTGTTCGGTTCTCATTATCCCTCATCTTCGGGTATGAAGGCGGCACAATCCTTTCTACCTCCTACAATTTTGGACATGTAAATTGACAAGTGTAACCAAAACAAAAAGAAATTTATATAATACAAACACCAACCTTAAACCATAACAACTCCCGTTGCATTCGAAGGGCTGCTCCTGGTACAAGATTTAATCGGGCTTTCGGAGCCAATTTTCCTGCTAAGTGCAGGATGTTTTGTTTGTAGGTATCAACATAAGTTAGAATTATTTCCTTCATAGCGCCCATCTCATGTATCAACTTGAAGACACTCTCTTGCCGATTTATAACAGCAATGTGAAATAAACTTTGATGGAAATTGTTCGTAGTCCATATCATATCCGGATAAGTGCGGATAAGTATAATTAGAAATTCAGCATTCCCAAATTCTGCAGCATCAAAAAGTGGAGTTCGAAGAAAAATGTTTGAGAACCGGTTGCCTGGGAAATCTTGAATCGCAATCGAGATGCGATTAATCATTTCTTGGACTAATGCTTGTGTGTTAGTTTTGTCACGGATACCTAAAAAATCAATTTAACGATCATTCAGTCTAAAAGAAATATTAATTACATAATCTATGAAAAGACGGAAACATTGGGTAGATTATTTTAAAATCCATATCAAAAAATAATGTTGAAAGATTTGTTTTATCAAAAAAAAAAAAAAAATTGAAATATTTGAACTTCATTCCCTCATTGCTTAAACCTTAAAGAAAATGTGTTGTGTAATAGAACTTGCCCCATCATCTTTCAAAAGTTATCATGGATTTTTAGTATAATTTGTGGTGTGCCTTTGTATTAAAATCTTATTTCCTCTACTTTGTGTGTATGTTTGGTTTTCAAAAAAGGAAAAAAAACAATTATCCCACATTGCTTATAAGAGATAGTGTTGTGTGTAATTGTCCCACTCTCCCATAAAAGTTATGATAACTTTTGATTGGAGTTTGTGGTATGCATTTATGTTTGAACCTTATTTTGTCTCCCTTGTGTGTATTTGTTTCCCAAATAAATAAATATAATTCTAACTTAAAGTAAATTTTATTTTGATCTTTCAAAATAAAATTTCCAAGCACAGTGAGATTAACAACTAAGTTTAGAAGTTTGTTTCTTGTTCATTGTGCTAATTAGATGACTAGTGACCATAGTTGTCAGTATCGTATAATATGTATCATACAGTGTGCATATCATATAAATCGTATCATATCGTAAAATTGTACGTATCGTACGATGCATAAACAAATGTTTTAAAATGAGTTTTTGGTTATCTAACAAGTTGTTAGACTTGTTTTTAATACAAAATTATTAAGTTACTTAATTTAGGCTAATTAATAAAATAACTTGTTCATAAGTTTTTTTTTTACTTTCTCTTACAAAATATGGACTATTCGTATTTACAAATTTGTTTTCTATACTATAAATAAGGTATTATTTGACAATATAATTATTTTTTATTTTTATCATTATTGTTATAAGTTCAAAAAAGTAGAATGCCAAAAAGAAATATATATATATTTTTAAAATTTATTAAAATAAAAGAACAAGAAGAGATAGTAAATGTTGATGACAATGAAGAATATTTCAATGAAGAAATAAGTTTGCAAAGTGATGAATATGATGATAATATTGACTTAGATATAGTTGATAAGGCAAGATGATGAATATGATAAAAATAAATTATTAATTTAGGTCATTTTTAATGTATTATTACTGTTGAGTTTAATCAATTTGAATGTGCATGTTAGAAACATATACTAGTTTGATTTATTTAGTTTGTTTGTAAAATTTTATTACATAAGTGATGAATAAATTGGTCATTATTTAAATATTTTCAAAATTTATAATGAATATGTACAAATAATATTTATTTATTTATTTATAAAATATATATACAAATAATTTTTTTTCAAATAGTGGTACACCCGAAACGGTACACCAATATTGACCGGTACCGAAATATTTCGTTTTGCTGGTCAAACCGGTACAACTTCCGGTACGAGATTGACTCTTTTGGGAAACAGTTACAAGTATTACCATAGACAAGACAATCAAATAGAAAATGGTTTTCATTTTGAGAATTGCCAATGGTTTAGAAAGTAGAAATATCATTTGAAATTAATTGAGATTAAGCTACTTCTTATTCCAAGTTGATTTAATTTGAGTAAATTTGTCAAAAGGTTGTGTTAATTTAATATAAACTCGTACTTGGGAAATGTTATATCTATGCAGAGAAGGAAATTTGGGTTCAAGCCAAACTAACAGAAGTTGAAGCGTCTTTTCCAGAGTGATAGCTGACTGTTGCTGCCAAATGCAAAGGGTTTTTTGGCCAACTCACGCAATGCTGCAATAGTCTTCTCATTTCTTGTAGTTGCTAATGCATCAAATCTTCTCAGAATATCGAGTGCTATATCTGTCCATAAATACAATACATCATTGTCAAAGGTTTCATGCCCAATCAAAATTTCCGTGAAGGACATAAAACAAAGCCAAAATGGGGTTTTATCATTTTCTCACAAATTTTCCAGCAAAATGCCATTTGTCTAAAACTATTTAAGGATATGCCCCTGTTTTGAAACTCAATTTTTTAAAAATTGAGTTTCAATGTAAAACTCGATTTTTGGACAATCGAGTTATAGTGAAATGAAACTTCAAAAAAAAAAAAATTATGGAACTCTTGAGTTCCATTCAAAGAACTCGAGTTCCACTTGAATATTTTCATAGAACTCAAGTTCATTGAGCTCGAGTTTTACACTAGAAACTTGAGTTTCATGAACTCGAGTTCCACAATTTTTTTTTTTTTTTTTTTTTATGTTTCATTTCGCTATAACTCAATTATCTAAAAATTTAGTTTTATATTTGAAACTCGATTTTTAAAAAAATCAAATTTCAAAACAAGGGACATTTTTCTAGAAAGTTTGTGAAAAAGTAGTATTTTGTCATTTTGGCCAATAAAACGATGTTATGGAATTTTTAATTAATTGCCTGCAATTCACATTCACATGTTACTGAGATGTGGGACATACCATACATATCATTGGTAATAGTAGCCATAAGGATCTCCATGCGTTCGTCGGTAGACAAAAACTTCAACTCAGTCTTAGAGTATAGATACAACGTCATTTCTCTACTTCCGAGCTTTGCTGCTATGTGAAGTGGTGTCCTATATTCGCTATTGCGGATATATAGGAGCCTACTGTTCCTGGTCCTATTCAACATCGCCTTAGCAATTGTCACAGTTCCTGATTTTGCAGCAAAGCAAAGGGCTGTGTCTCCATCTACATTTTTCTGTTCTAATTCTTCGGGAGTCAAAAATCTCACCACTTCTTTTACAAAAGCAGTGTGTTTTGATGCGAATGCAATGTGAAGAACTGACTCACGCGTTTCTGTAAGGGAACGTCGAACGGCATCTCGATCAGCCTCAAGTATAGCCCTAGCAGATTGCCAATTACCTCTTAGAGCAGCTGCTAAATAGCGGTCTGGAATTTTTTTTTTTTTTTTTATGAGAAGAGCTTAACTTTATTAGATAAGTCTTTTGGTGACACGACTAATTTATATTCTATATATAATATAAAACACAAGTTTTTGACTTTTTTGTTGATCTCGTGAGAGCTTGCCATATAAGAAGTTTTGAAGCTTTCATAATTTTCAACATCAACAACATTTTTTTTAGGTTTATATTTAAAATCCGGTTTTCTCAAAAGTCAAAGACTCAAAACCCTATTGCTATATAAAAGTCAAAGACTTAAAATCCGGTTTATTTAAAAGATAGTTTTCTCCTATCCGTTTCTCTCTTCAGGCCATCATTTTCCTTTCCAACTTAGACTTGGTATCAATTTTTTTTTTTTTTTTTTCTGGAATTTGTAGAGATAGTAAGTGATTTCGTTCATCAAGATTTAATTTTATCTCTACGTGTTTAATAGTTATCATCATCGAAACTCTCAAAGTTTATTATTTAAAAAAAAAATTGTAGTTTGTTTCTTGTGATTTTCATGTTCTAAATGTTTTCATTGTACTTTTTTTTCTTTAAATAATAATACAACTCCATCACAAACCCTAAACCTAATGCAGTCTCTGTAGGCACCAAATAAATTCTCTCTCAATAAGAACGAATATGTCTGGAATTGTTCTTCGGAACACATACGGTTCCACATTAAAAACAAACAATTATACGTCAAGCCACTAGAGCAACTGATTAGTATTGGACTATTTATCAGAAGCTTTGCCACAACAATATATTTATTTAATACAATGAAGCTAAAGTGTACACGCCACCTCTCATCATGGAACTTATAATTTCCAACACCAACAGAGAACAAACACCTGAGAGTATAGCTATCACATGCATTCTATCAAACACTTGTTAGCAATATGCAACGATACCCACAAAAGGAATATTTGATTTTTGGGGTTATACCATCCTCCTTTCCTCTCATCCTAATAATTCCAATTCTCCAACACTACCAACCACGAATGGCTAAATAAAAACAAATCTCAACAAAAAAACCAAAACCTAACTCATAATGTCCAAAATTTTAAAACAAAAAACAATTATTAGTAGCGGTTTGACGGTGGCAAAATCCATGCCTGACAGTAGGTGGTGGCTCTCTGCCTTACGGACTTGCTTCTCTCGATCTCTCTTTGCCTACTGACTTTCTCTCTCAGTGTTAGCTTTTATTTTTTTTATTTTTTTAATAAGGCGGGCATATATGAATTAGAGAAAATCAGCAGTGCCACTGTCACTCTCGCCTTCAATAGCCCCAAGTTGGTATAAGCCTCGTGCTTCTTCAATATTGTCGGAATGAGAGAGAGAGGCAAGAGATAAAGAAGAAGAAGGCATAAGGGTTTACCGGGAGTAGAGAGGTGGTTTATCGGGTGGGAATTTTTTTTTTTTTTTTTTTTTTTTTTTTTTAAAATGGGTGGGAAGTTAAAACTTGAACTAAAATTTTAATTTATTTAAAAATAATAATGATTTGTAAATTTGTAAAGGCTGGAAAGCTGAGGTTGCAACGTAATTTTTAAAGTTTCCACAATTTTTCACATTAACAATACTTTTTACTTTTTTTAAGTTTATTTTTAAAACTAAGTTTTCTTAAAAGTCAAAAGACTCAAAACCCTATAGCTATATAAAACCCTACCTTTGTGGGATTTTTAAAAGACAGTTTTCTCTCATCCGTTTCTCTCTTCAGGCCATTGTTTTCTTCTCCAACTTAGACTCGGTATCATTTTTTTTTTCTAGAATTCGTAGAGATAGTAAGTGATTTCGTTCATCAAGATTTAATTCTTTCTCTACATGTTTAATAGTTATCATCATCGAAAGTCTCAAAGTTTATTATTTTAATAAAAAATTTGTAGTTTGTTCCTGTGATTTTCATGTTCTGAATGCTATTGTTGTACCTTTTTCACTAACTAATAACACAACTCCATCACAAACCCTAACCCTAATGCAGCCTCTGTAGGCACCAAATAAATTCTCTCTAAATAAGAACGAATATGTTTGGAATTGTTCTTCGGAACACATATGGTTCCATATTGAAAGCAATCATACGTCAAGCCACTAGAGCAACTGATTAGTATTAGAATATTTCTTATAAACTTTGCCACAACAATGTATTTATAACATACAATGAAGCTAAAGTGCACAGGCTTGAGACAATCTCTTTTCCGACAATGATAAGCAACTAAAATTAAATAAAGATTTTTTTTTTTTTTTGGGTCTTTTTTACCTTCAGTTCAATTGCCCCTATTATTTGTCTTTGGTTTTTAATGAGCTTTTGTTGATGCCCACTTTTGACAAAAGGACCCAATGGCAAAAGAAGCCCAACAATACAAAAAAGATGAAGAAAGAAAATACTAAAATAAAGACCATTAGGCCAGAATAGCAGGAATAGTGGTCAATAGGCCCACAAAGAATAATAAGTGGCCAGAAAGAAAGCAAATGGGTTGAGGAAGCCCAAGGAATGAAGAAGTAAGCCCATGAGAATTGTAAGAGATTGAGAGAAAGTAAAAGTGGGCTAATGAACCCCAAGAAAGGAATTAGTAAATTCATGGGGTTGGCACAAAGGCCAATAAGCCCGAAAGGTAAAAGATGTGGTAGTTAGGTCAGGAAAGCCCAAAGAATTTAGCAAGAACCTATGGGAATGAAAGAGGAAAGGAAGAATGAAATGGGCAGAGGATGTCCAAAGAATGAAATGGGCTAAGGAAGCCCAAAGCATGGAATGGGCTGGCCCAGCAGAAATTGTAGATAGTAAGTCCAAAAGAAGAAATCATAAAAGAAATAAATATGGCAGGTACTTCAGCCTATAAACCCAGAGATAATAACAGGTATAAGTATAACTGATATCATAGCAGGAGCAGTGCAGTGCAGTAGCATGGCAAGAGCACCAGTCAGCCCACGGACGTAGGATAAAAAGGGACATGGGCCAAGTAAAAGGGGGAAAACCCAAGCAATGCCTAGTCCGAAGAAGGGATGTGATACAGAGAACTAAAGCTCAAAGACTCATGTATCATTCATGCCACAAAAGTTATACGAATACCAAAGCGTACAGTAGAATCAGACAAACCTAGAGGCAATGGCAAATGCTTGAGAGCTAGAAAAGCAATAGACTCAAATGGAAGTGGAGCATGCACACAAGACTCAGACACCACTTACCTGTACCTAGCTAATACAGGGGAGGTAGGCCACGGGTCAAAGGTATGAGAGGATGTGGTCTGGTAGTGGGGAGAAGGGGGAGCCTATTTTGGAGTTTCTGCTCAAACTCTTTTGGGAGAAATGTCCTACTGGGATGACATCTCACTCAAAAGAAGTAAATATAAGCTGGAATCACTAAATGCATGCTATTGAGATTGGTAATGGAGAAACTTAACCTTTATCCGAATGAAAGTATTAAGAAAGGTAAGAGACAAAACAAAACCACTTTTTTCTAGGAATGAGGCGTGACATAGCCAACACAGTGTAGTAGTGGTGGCTGGGTAGCCGGCAAACCAATGGGCAATCTTGGAAGGACACACACTGTTGGTGCTAATATAATAATAATAGAAAGAACACAAAGAGAAACTAAATAATAATTCTGGATATTATTAATTTGAAGAGAAAGAAAATGCACAACACTATTTGAACTGAGGCACACCACTTGTTCTCTTTAAGGAAATTCAAGCTCTTAGTTAGCTTGACACCTCCACCTTTTGCCTCCTCCTTGCATACGTATCTAGCCCAATATTTGAGTCAATTCATATTAGCCCATTAATTACTACAATTAAAAAGAATAAAATAGTCTTTCTCCTTTATAATGTGGGATTAAACAATTCACTAACTCCTCATTTTTCATATTCACTTTCACATCTTTTTATATTTATGTTGTAATATTTGTTCAATTTAATTGATTAATATTAAAATGCTCCAACACCTACAATAAGCCAAAAATGGTTAAGGGGTAAATATGGCAAATCCTATCACAGCAAACAGTATAAAAATGCCATAGACGTGCACAATGAGGGGGGGGGGGGGGACGGCAAAACAGAAAAACAAAAAGATAGAAAGAAAGAAAGAAAGAATACAGAAAATCAACAAGAAATAGAAAAACAGGAGTGATAGGAGCAAAACCATGCGTCAATAGACTACCCACTTCTCTCCCTCTCAATAGCCCACTTTCTAATGAATTAAAAATTCACGACTAAGTCATCTAGGTCCTTTTTCCAAAGTGTGTAATTGCTACGCTAGGAGCTGCCTCTAAAGTTACACACATTGGAGATTGGCTCCCCTTTTAGACTTGTATTTGCTAAGCCTATTCCTTTAGCGGATGGAATTTCTTCTCTTTTGTGTTGGTTGATCAATGACTAACTTATTATCTTACTACTAACTTTTCTTTGCCATGACCTTGTCACCTGCAATCATATTGTGATATCTTCCTTTGTGGAGTTATTCGTATATTATTGTTATTAGTATAAAATATTTTAGTTGTCCTGCTACATCATGTTTCCTACTATAACATTTGCAGAAATTTTTCCTGCCGTGAGCACGTAATACGTTCAAGGTTCCTGCCAGGACACATCAGCACAAGAAGGGCTCAACTTGTGCACAAGCTGGCTTAAGGTGTGTTTCAGTTAGGCCAATCCTGACTCTCCTACCCTAGAATCACAAGCCATGGTATAGCAGCAGCAAGCCAGCCCAAAATATAGAAAATGCCCACCACAGCTTTGCAGAATTTGGAATTGAAGAAGCAAGATCAAGATGTCGTGGACGTCTAAGGTGTTGATTTCTTGGTATGGGTTTGATTTGCGTTTATATGTTAATGTAGGTCAATCTAAGCTTGCTGCTTTGATTTGGAATGTATAACCTTAGCATGCAAGTTAAGAATTATATTGGCTATTGATAGTTTTCTATAAATGATATTAGTTGTATGCGGTTATGGCTCTATCTAATTTATGCGCCAAAAAATAAAAAAATATAATTCTAAGGAATTACTTTATATGCTTTGTGTGAGTTGGGAAATTGATTCATCCATATCTCCAGTCGTATTGGTCATTTAATTTTGCTGAGTTACAAAAAATAAAATAAAATAAAAAACTAAACTAAAAAAAATAAAAATAAAAAACTAAAAAACTAAAAGACTATAGTATTATTCCACAAAAGAAGGGATTGCATTCACATCAAGCTCTACACATTCTTAGTTAAATTATCCCAAAAAATTCAACTTTCTCTTTTAGTTTAGCCGATCTATTTTTTACATACACTTACATCAATCTCAAGATTACAAGTTCTACACTGTTCATATTGTCATTTTCAACTTACCCCTTTGCATTTTGTTATGATTAAATTTTGTTAGTGTGGTTTCTTCCAATACAAAAAGGTAAACTATGTTCAACTGTGATTAGATTTGTATATAAGTATATACTAGTGTGTAACCCGTGCATATATACGAGTACAATTAAAAAAAAATTACAATTATATGGTTCAAATTATACATGATATTAACTTACACATTTTTAAACCATACATTTCTAAAATATATAACGTTTTCTCATTATATGTATGTGTGTGTGTGTGTGTGTGTGTGTGTGATTTAGAATTTAATTGGTTTTAGACTCTTTGGTTTTTGCACTTAATAATTCACTTACTACTAAAATCAAAAACTTAGATGGACACATGGCGAAAAATTAAACTTCAATTGAAATCCAATTTAGAATCTAATTGGATTTGAACTCTATGATTTTTACACTCAATAATTCACTTGGCACAAAATTAAAAATTAACTAGGATCTGTAGTGTAAAAATGAGAATCCAATTAAAATCTAATTGAATTTTATCTGAGCTTTGATTATATATATATGGGTCGGATTCTCAATATTTATAGTTATAATAAAATTATTTAAAGAAATTTATCCTTTGTCTTTTGTAAAACACTAATTTTTTTTTTTTTTTTTGTTCCATATGATTTCATACCATGTATTTCTTTGCTGTGAAAGAAATTCTAATTTTTCTTTTTTTTCCCCAACTATCTCAAGGTCAACAAAGTGAAGAAAAGTTCTCTATCAATACCCAAACCACCCCCCCCCCCCAAAAAAAAGAAGAAGAAGAAAGAACATTATTCAAACAAGAGATAAACTCGTGCATTGCACATGTTAGTGACTAATAATCATAAATGACTGAGTTATATGAGTGAAATATGTGACTATGACTACATTCTTTTGAAAGTTTTTCTTATAAGGTGTAAGTCATATGTTTCACTCGTTCTACAAGTAGCCTCTAAGCACGTGTGTTGTGCGTGCTTAGAAGCTCTTTTATTTTTTTTTGGGTGAAAATTAATAATTTGCATCTATTATCATTTGGAAATATATATTTTTATTTTTTAAACAACTAAAAAAGATAAAATTTAGAGATAAGCCTTAACTGTAATTTTTTTTTTTTTTTTTGAACGTGTTTAAAAGTGGTGTAATGATATAGAGAAAAGTTTGGGGTGATGACCATGAGGGGAAAGAAGGCCAAATTTTAGGAGTTCTCTTAGTTTTTTATTTTTTAAATTTGGGGTGTTTTACTTTTATTTGAATGAAAAATAAATAAAAAGACTAAATTTTAGAGAATAAAAAGATTAACATGAAGGAAAAAATAATAATAAATTTTAAGAGTTCTCTTTTTGAATTCAAAACGAAATTTGTTATTTAATATTTTCTAAGAAAAGTTACCATTTATTAATGAAGGTATTTTTCAACCATATAAAAATCCAGATCAAAGAAAATAATCCTTTTATAAATAGTATAGATAATTATCAATGACATATCCAATTATATATATATATATATATATATATATATAAATTCAAACAGGTTATGATGTAAAAGATTACCACTATACCCTCCAATAATAATGTGACACATCCGGTTTTTATACAAACCCTCATAAATACTTAATATAAAAAAATGAAAACTCAAATCCGCTGAAAAACAAAATCCAATTTCACTGCAAAGTGGGACAAGCACCGATTAAGACAGTGCCGACGACGTTGCCAAAATCTAATGTGTCACATAATACATTGTTATTGAAAGGCGCAAAAGTAGTCTTTTACACGACCTTTTTGAATTTCTTCTCATTTCTTTTTCTTTTTTTTTTATATAAAAATTGAAAAATAGACATTTATAATTTTAAAGATTAAAGCTAAAGAAGAGGGCAGCAACCCTGACTAGGGCTACAATAACTTGAAGAAAAGTTCACAAGATTACATAACTTTGAAGGAGTCATTAGAACACAGGTGTCTGAAATTTATTAATACAAATTCTAAAGTTTTTTTTCACACACCACCTCATAGAGCCTAAAATATCGTCAATCCTTAAAATCTGAAATACCAAAGGAAAGCAGTGAGCTTGACAACTTAGTAAGTAAATTAAATTAAAGGTGTCCTTTGGCTTGTCAATGCATGGGTACTACAATACGAGTGCCTAGTATCGTTCACAGACCAAATCCTAGTGCTATATATTGTTTGATGGAACCCTAGAATAGAGGGAGAATACAAATGAAAGAGATGTATGACTATGACAGAAACCACTCTATTAATTTGAGCACTCTTTTCCGTTTAGGAAATGCTTAAATAGCCTACTCTAGTAGATTCTAAAGTTACCATTGCGTATCATTAGCGTAATGGTCACTCCACAAGTATAAACGCTTATGAGGTATAAGGGATAAGGGCTGAGGTTCAAGCTTCTAGGAAGGAATTTTACACACATATACACTTAGATTAATACTTAAATTAGGCTAAATTAGAATTTTTATCTTGTATAAAAAAAGAAAAGAAATCCTAAAATTTGGATTTTTCTAATGGCTTGTCCACATGAATGCTCGATGGGCACCAACCATATGGCCTAATGCCATTATGCTAACATCCTCTCCCTCACTCATCATTCATTAGGGTTGTACATGGTGTAGTGCGGTCGATAATGGGAGGAATTTTGTAGCACACCTATAGGGTGTGGTTTCCCTCATGTCTGACTGCACCTCACATGTGAAAGGGTAGGAATCGGTCTACTTCAGGTTTGGTTCAACCTAGTAGTGCGGCACAGGTAGTTCAGTGCAACAATAAAACAAACATATAATTTTTTTTTTTTTAAAAAAAAAAACCCCTAATGGAATTAGAATCATCTAACAACCCACATAGAATTATCAAACATCCCAAATATTCAAACAAACATGTTCATAATATTTCTCTAATATCCACAAAAGTTTCAAACAAATTCCCCATATTTCTAGAAGCATAGCAAGAAGCCAAGGTGTTAGGAGTTTTACTTGTTGCTAATGATGGCATGAGGAATGATAGCACTTGGGCGACATTAGGCCAGTCACTTGGCTTCATGTCTCCTTAACACATTGATGGTTCCTCATGCCAGATTAGTAATGCTCCTAAGTGTTCTTTAAGGAGGACACGCCCAATCTCCCTACTTAAGTTAGATAGATGAGTAGTTTGAGAGGGCAGCATATGGAGGCACTTTACTCCACATGATGCCCCAAGGCCATGATAGAGTAGAGTCATGGTAGGCAGAGTTGGTTTCAAGATGGGTGGTAGCAGGTGGTGTAAACCCCTGAGTGATGTGCATGGCATTGGTGGCTTGATGGTTAGCTGCTTATGTGGGCTTGGTGGCTTGTGTACAAGGCAAGGTTGGACTGCCATGATGATGTGCAATCAGATGCTGTGTGCAAGGCATAGGCTAGTGGGTGTTGGCCTAGTGCATGGACAAATGCTAGTGAGTTGATGGTAGTTACTTTGTGTGTGCGCTGCATGTAGGCATGCTGTGTGGACTATGTTGGCTAATGGGGGAGGGCTTAGGCATGGGTGAAGCCTCCCAAAACATGTGGAAGCACGTTGTGTAGCCTGTTAAGTGATGGGCAGAAGCCTTATGATCAGCTGAGACACAAGCTGCGAATGTGCTGATGTGTAAGAGCAATTACCAAGGAAGTTTTTGGTTTTCCTGATATTCAAACCTACTGTATAAGGACTTAAAACATGGAGAAGAAATCAAGACAGCAGCAATTCAAGGTGTCCTAAGTCAGACCACAAGTGGCAGGTTGTCCAAAACCCAGACTGTTATTAGGCTATAATTGTCATAACAGTTATTTTTATGTATATAACCCTAATGTTGTTGGGGGTGTCAACAGCAAAGTGTATATGGCTTTGAAAGAGAATTATGTGCATTTCTCTAGGCTTGTAAAGGGTTTCCTTTGTACTTGAGATTAAGTTAGGGGTGGGTTTCCTGTAAACATAGTGTGTGCAGTGTGTGTGTGTGTGGTGTTGGATGAAACTAAGTCAATGACTTAGGACCATCACAAGAAGAAAATTGAGTGAAAATTTTGACCCTATGATACAAGGAGATTTAGCCTACGTATTAAGCATTATACAAATTCACATACCTGAGCATCAAAACATACACTAAAATTTTCTAGATTACAGCCATGACAAAAAGGAGAGGAGGGAGGGGAAAACTTGGAGAATATGGCATTGAGATCAAAAGACGGTGGTGGTGAGTGGTGGCGAGTGGTAGAGAGAGAGAGAGAGAGAGAGGAGAAAGAAAAATCGTAGATCTAAAAGATTTCTCAAATTTAACCTAGGCTTTAACTAAAATGACACTGTTCCAATTTTCTTTTCTTCTTCCTTTTTTTTTAATTATTCTAATACTAAAAAAATGTCTCTTTGAACCTAATATTAAAATTTAAAATGGGTCCAAAATGACGTTGTTTTGTATCAAACTTTATAAAAAAAAAAAAAAAAAAAAAAACCCTTAAATGAAACAATGTCGCTTCAAACTCACTTAACCTAAACCTATTTTTCCTTCTTCTTCATTTGCCTCTCTCACTTTCATGCTATACTCAGTACTGGTATACTCTCTCTCTCTCTCTCTCTCTCTCTCTCTCTCTCAATTTCTTGTATTTTAAAACTGAAGCATGAGTATGTATTGTATATGTATATATATATGGTTGTTGGTTTGGTTTCTCTTTGGTTTGCAAATATTGCTGTCAACCACTGCACCAACCGACATCAATAACAGAAAAGGCCTACCGACCACTACTCTAGGAACCTTTGATGGAGCTTTCAATGGTCGGATTAGCATGGTTCCAAGTGGTTTTGTCGACGCTGGTGAGTTCTTGAACAGGCCTATCATATATGATGAGCACACAATCCAAAGTGCATCTCTCATCCACTTCTATGCATTTTTTTTTACACATATAAGTAGAAATGGTTTGTACATCGATAAGCCTAAACTATAAGATTTATATTGTCATATAGTTAAATTTGTAAGGTTTGTACTATTAAATTTGTAAGTACCTACCAATATCTCACTACAAAAAGAAATTTTCAAACTGACATGTAATGAATGTATTTGATAAATGTTAGAATTACAAACTATTTTATAATTTTTTTACAAATTGCTGATGTAGTGAATGATCATTAGTAAGAAAAAAAAGTAATATTAGTAGTGAACTCAGATAAGAATTAGTAAAAATTGATCACAACAATACTTTTTAAAATTGTTGTGAAATAATTTATGGCTATAACATTACTCTATAATGAATAAGTTCCTTAATGACTTTTTGTACTGCATTTAAATGTGGACACATCATCCTGTATAATAAAATTTGTAATATCATTATAATCATCCGATTTGTAGTAAGTATGTTCCTTAATATACTTAATACTCTATAATAAATATGTTCCTTAATTACTTATTATGTTATATTTAAATGTTAACACATCATCTTATATAATAAAATTTGCAATATACTTATAATCATCTCATTTGTAATATTCCTAATATCATTCAATTCCCAATGTAGTCTTTGCAAATAAGAATATAAGTGGAACAAATGATTTTTTAGAACTTTTCTCAATGATATTTGAAAACTATTGTGTCATTTGTTTGAGTAACTGCGTGCGTGCAAGAGATAAAGAGAGAGCACTTACTTTCAACAGACTGATGTTGATTTTGATTTTCTTGTGCGACACGTGGCATTCCTTCTTTTAATGTCGAAGAACCTGAGCTAACTCCTTTGGGTTTGTCAAGAATAATTGGTCGCTCTAGTGATGTAGAGTCCGTTTGGATACAGCTGAAAACTAAAAATTGAAAATTAAAAACTGAAAATACTGTAACAAAATAATTTTTAAATGTATAAATAGTGTTGTGGGTCCCATTTTTAATTTTAAAAAATTTGAAAAGTACATGAACAGTGCACCACTGTGCGGTTACAGTTCACACACCGTGGTAAACAGTACATGCTGTCTCTATTGGAACATGTGCGCAGGAAGGAAAAAAAAAATCTCAAACATGAAACGCTAGACGTAGACTCCCTATCCAAACTAAAGGTCCGTTTGGATAGAGTTTATTGCTGAAAACTGAAAACACTGTAGCAAAATAATTTTTAAATGTGTGAATAGTGTTATGGGACCTATTTTTAATATTTTTTTTCTAAATAAAATGCTTGTGGGTCTCATGAGCAATGCGTAAACAGTACAGCTACAGTGCGTGAACAGTAAAATTAGTCTCCTGCACAGTAAAATAACGTGTATAAACAGTACCGATTACTGTTCATGCACGTTGAAAAAAAAAAAAAAATAAGCAGAATCTCAAAATGTGGCCACAAAACGCACTATCCAAACTAAGCTTAAGCTGTAGCTGCATCGGACTTATCTGAAAAGTCACTGTAGCTCTTAAAGAAATTTCAGCTGCATAAATAGTTTGTTCTTTGTTGGATTCCAAAGTGGTGGGTTTATTCTCCAAAATAGAGAGGAAATTAGCTTTGAAGAGCACATTGTAAATGCTCTAAGCATAGTTATTATAATTGGATTGAAGCGGACTTGACAAGGTATAGGCTTTTAGGACATTGCGTCATATTGGTTGACTAGTGGGTTATCGACTTAGCTACAGGTTTAATTAAAATTTAAATAAAATATAAAATATGTTACAAAAATATAAAAGTTAAAAATTGATTGACCAATTTTTTAGAAATACAACAATAATATATAGTATAATATTCATGATAAAATATATAAGTATATATATATATACATAAATAATGCAATATTAATTATTGAACACTCTTTGTGTAAGGTTTTTTTTTTTTGGTGATAAAATTTTTTTTAATGAGCTCAACGATATATATCTCTCGAAAAATTCAACAATTTAAAAAAAAAAAACATATAGACTTACACAATACAAATAGATAACGTCAATACTCAGAAAAATATACAAAATTAAAAATGATAAGTTACAAAAGCATAGTGAATAGTGAGTCTAACTTATTAAAGAAATATATAATTAAAAGATACAATTATGAAAGCAAAATTAATTTAATTAAACATATATATTTATAAAATGTCAACAGATATATATGTAGGAATGACTCCTTTAGAGAAAAATACTACGAAATTTTTAAAAAAAAAATATTTAAAAAAATTAAACCATTTTCAAGTATATACATTTATACATTAAGAACTTTATACAAGTTAAAATCATACATTTTGGAAATTATAATTAATAAATCCTGAATGATATTGTATTCATTGATTTCTTTCTTTAAAATAGTCTTCTTCTTTTTCCAAAAGAAAATCATAAAAATAAATAAGAACAAATTTTTAAAGTTCGATAAATAAACTGTTTGAAGTAAATTCTTGAATTGTTTCAAGAACCTGTCCAAGTTAAATGCGTTACAAAAAACCCACCAAATTTGAGTTAACTATGAACGGGTCATATGCTCAAACATTCTAACTAACTACCAAAATCAAAATGTCACCAGATTTGGGCTGACGAGAGCCAAACATTGTCCGATCTGAGTGAAGGAGAGCCAAATGTTGTCAGATCTATGCGAAGGAGGGACAAACGTGGCCAGATCTTAGCAAAGAAGAGGCTAATCATCGCTGGATTTGGATACAGTCAGCCTTCTTTGAAGTGCTCGTCGATCGAGTTTGGTGGTTCCGGTTTTAAAATAGGAAACCCATCATTTGACTTGTCGGAGTTGGTTTCTGAGGGTTGATACCCGTTGTTGACTACCGGAGTCGTCGAATTGGGCGAAAAGTGAGTCAATTTCAAACGCTTTTTTTCTTCTTTTTTCTATTCGGCTTTCTCTTTAGTTTTCTATCATTCCTTTATTTCTTGTGTTTTGTTGGTTTCATCAGTGAGGCGCGCTTTTTCTTCTTTTTTTGGGAGATAATGTTGGGGTAGTTCAAGCTTTCTTTTTGGTAGAAGCTTGCGGTGGGTGGGTGTGTGTTGGGTTTGATGAAAGAGCTTATTAACAGGGCCGGTTTTATGCGGGCAAGTGAGACAGTTAAACTAAAGCCCCCAAGCCCTTTTCCAAAAACAAAAACACTAAAGCGCCCAGGCAAAAGAAGACCTTCTAATAAGGTCCCTAAATTTTAATTATTAAGGTTATTTTAATTAAATCTAGATATTAGTTAATAAATAAAATAATATTTTTTATCTAAAAAAAAATACTATGTTCTTAATAAACCTTAAGTGTCAGATTGTTACAGTCTATTATGTTGTTTTTGTCTATTATTAGTAAGACAAAAAAAGTAATTTAAGTAATAAATTGAAATTAAAATTAATAACAACTTAATACCTATAACCTATTATGAAGTAGCACTTCAAAATAAATAGCAAACAAAATAATTATTTTACGACAATTAAAATGACAAAATAACTAGTTCTTATCTATGCCTATTACTAATGTCATATTTTTACTTATCATTATCAAGCCAGCACATCAACAAAAGTGAAAAATTTGTCTTTTGTGTCATAGTTTTTTTATGAAAAAAAATATACACAGTTAATTAGTAATTTTATATCTAAAACAAAATAAAAGAGTTTAAAAATAATTTTTTTTCGCCTAAGACCCCATATGTCTTGATTATTAATAATGGATCTGGATATGGGGAGTTGATTGGAGGATTTGGCATATACATTTGGTTGTGGGACGTGTTCAAGGTGTAAAGTAAGTTGCATGTTTATACGAGTGATGAAAGAAATAGAAAAAAAAGTAGTGGATCTGTGGAAGGGTTTTGGAGATACCTGCAGGCTGCGGTACTTTTGATGCAGTCTTTGCTGCTGCTGTTGTTGGAGTCGTGACTTCGAGACTTTGATGGACTGAGCTTGAACTTCAGAGAAGCACGTGTACGAGCGAGCTTATAAAAATAACCAATGTTGGAGTTGCGAGTCTGAGGTAGATAACGAGACCAATCCGATTAAAGCTGGGTTGAAAAGTAGGTGATGGAAAAATTGTTTGCTGAGTGAATGGAAAATGGGGATTTTACTTTGGTTAGTATTTCCCCTTTACGTTTGGTTAGTACATAGGAAAGTTAAGGTCCTGGGGCCATCAACAATTCATAAATTACCTTTTACTTTTGGTTAGTACATAGTACATAGGAAAAGTTGCAACCAAAAAACAAAAAGTACATAGGAAAAGTTAAGGTGCTGGGCCATCGACAGGTAATCCATTTGGACGGAGGGAGAAATTATTGCACTATACCTACTCTACACGTTTTGTCAGAAGTTCACAAGTTCTGTCATAATTTGATTTTTCGAGTTTCATTGATGGCTTTTGTTCACGCGTGCTGTTAAATCTGCATGGGCACTATTTAAGTCAGCATGATTTTAGTAAAATAATCTTATTTTAATTAGAAAATCAAGAAAAACAACGCTACCTTGACGACGTGTGTTAGTCGGCAAAGAAAACAATACATTTGCATGCTTTTACTTAAATACCCTTTCAACCATTTATATCACCTCTTTTTAGCTCTTCCCCGTCCTTTGGTTTCTTCATTCATCCTTATCTTTAGATTCCCCCCCCCCCCCCCCCCCTTCCTACACAGCTACAACATGTGTGTCAGGTGCAAATACAAAGGTAATGTCAACTATTTATTTATTAATTATTGTTATTGTTATGCTTTAGCCTCAAAAAAAATAACTTTTTAAAAAAGAAATAAGACTCGTAAATTCAAATATTCATGAGATGGAACATTAAAAAAATTATCTGGAAAAAATAAGAATACATAGATAAAATTAGCGGCATAGTAAAAAAAAATTCAAAATAAACTTATATATTTAATATCTTATTAACATACATGGCTCTGGTTGGACTAGGTCGAGTGGTTATACTTATGTATGTTTAATCTCTTGTAAAGTTTGGAATTTCATTAACTATTTAAGCACTCTTTTTTCAATATATATTATTACAATTCACATAATATGCCTAAATATATTCCAAATTTTTAAATTCATCAAAATCAATTCTAAAAAATAAATCAAACTTAAAATTAAAATAAGGGTAACAAAATAAACTTAAAAATATGGTGGGTTGCTTTGGGTCAGACAAATTGAAAAAATTATCAATTTGAACTTGACACAACCTAAGACTTAGATTACATCCTTCCTATATATTTCTTTTACTTTGTTTTTAAATTGTAACTAGGAAAAAGAATCTTTCATTTTCTCTTATTTATGTTTAATTTTTTAACAAATAAACCAAAAATAAGCCAAATTTAAGCTTGACTATTAAATGAGCTAACCTCAAACATAATAATATGTCTATGAATGAGCTCAAAAAACATGATAAAAGATTTATAGGTAATTATAATTAATAATTCTATCCGTAGTAAAATTCATTGATTTGTGAAGGAGTAAAATACCTCTATGTAAACTAAAAATGTTGTGTTGAAAATAATCCAATGGCCCTTAAACAATGTTGAAGTGTTGAAAATACATCTATGTAAACTAAAAATATCAAAAGCAAAGTTCACTTTAAATTACAAATTTATTCCCTATAGTTGTTAGAAATGAGATAATTGTGTTCTTAATTTTGAGCTTAGCTATTTTGTGTCACTATAAAATAAGCATTCAAATTTACTATTTGATTCGTTAGGATAGATGCATCAATTGATGGAATAGGAATTAAATCTTATTTATGCAAATCTTTTTTTTTAATGAATTTAACTCATAATTTATGTGATTATTTAACAAGCAAAGTCATTACTAGTGTGTTTTTTGTTTTTCAAAAAATGTATGATCTTATTAACCATGAGTCCACCGACCTCCCATAATCCTAACCATGGGGTTTAAATTCCCTCTCCCCTATTGTGACTCACGTGGGACCCATAAAATAGTAGGGAAAATAAGCAATAAACTAGTTTATAATTGCACCCCAAGTGGGCACTTAATCTTAGTGAAGAATCAAGCCCAAAATTCACAACGTATAGCAAACAAAGGCTAATGGTGCTTTGTGGAAAGAGAAATCAAAATAAACTAAAATACAAGAAAGTTTAGAAAAGTACACAGGTCCAAAATTTCGACCCACTGATACTAAGAAGAGCAAACTAAGAGAGGTAGTGAGGAAAAGAGGGAAAGTTCCTCTATACTAGTACTTCCACCCCTAGGCTTTGGAATCGTAAATATTCTTGTTAGCAAATTGGGATTTTGTGTCGAAGTTTCAAGTCCAAGAGAAAAACATGATCCCCCTTTTGTGGGCTAATGGTGAGTATTTATTCTAAGTTTGGAAGATACTTATGATCGGTTTTTTGGTTGAGAAAAAGGCTTTTAGGCCTCGTTTGGTTGGAGGTGAAATAGGGAGGATGGGAAAAAAGAAGAAGAGTGAAAATAGGTGAGAGAGGTGTTTGATTAGG
Source organism: Castanea sativa (assembly GCF_040712315.1). Taxonomy (NCBI): domain Eukaryota; kingdom Viridiplantae; phylum Streptophyta; class Magnoliopsida; order Fagales; family Fagaceae; genus Castanea; species Castanea sativa. The sequence continues at coordinate 12,148,131 of NC_134019.1, read as the reverse complement.
AGGGGGAGTGAAAGGAAATTTTGGTAGCGTTCAGGTATTTTCTCCCCTGGCCCACCAAAATCCTATCTCTCCAATTTTGAGAGAAAACTTGGGGGTTTTATTTCAACCCAATCAATTACATTTTTCCCCTCTTTCTGTAATGATAAACATGGAAATCTCAGGTAATCATTGGCATTTGATTCTGTTTCAACCAACTTAATAATATTTTCTTATTTTTTTGGTTCATGTTGCTCGTAATCTTTTTTTTCGTGTTTTTTTTTTTTAAATTTCTATTTCTTCTATTCACTGTTCGTACACTTCGTTGTTTGGGTTTTTTCTATTATTGTTGTTGTTGTGTGTTTGCGCTTATCTCACCTTTTGTCTATCTTTTGTTTTTATCAATTTCTTCCATAGTATCATCCGAATGGACAACCGATAGTCATGCCACAGGGGGAGGCCAAAATTTACCTTCTCGTTCTTTTTTTTTTTTCACCAATTTTGGATCCCGCTTCTACCTTTTAAAATAAAAACTTAAAAAAAAAAAGTGAAGTGTTCATATATAATTTTTTAAATAAATAAGTGTATAAAAAATTTTGTTTTCTTTTGTTATATTTAATAGGGATATAATTGTAAATTTATATCAACTTCATTTTTCATAGTTTTACATCTCTCCACTTTTTCATCCTCCCAATCAAACATATATGAGAGAATTTTTTTTTTTTTCTATCCTTACTTTTTATCATCTCCCCATTTTCTATCTTCCCACTTTTCCATCTCTCAAACCAAACGGACCCTTAAGGGTGTGAAGTTAGGAATCATCCCCCTTAACCCTTTAGCCTGCCTCACCCATATTTGAGGGAATGGTCAAGTACTCAAAAACTTTGCACGCCTATATTCATAAAAAGAGAAAAAAAAAAAATACTACTTGAATTTGTTATACTAATTTGAATGTGAATTGAATATTTGCTTTGTCTAAGGGTGAACTCCTTGACTTTTTTAATTTCTCCCATTTATTTCTATAACTTCGATAGAATTGCCCCTCTTCATATTAAAAAAAAATAGGCTAAAATATAAAACTTACCCTCTATGTTTCACCAGAATTCATTTCAATCCTTTAATTTTGTTTTCGTTCATTTCAGTCCTTTAACTTTCAAGTTTATTTAATTATGATTTTTCCATCAACTTTTGTTATATGTTGTGGTTAATTTTCCAAATTTTTTAATTTTTTGTTCAAATTTTTTAAATTAAAAAAATTAAATTGAATTAATGATGAAGAATATTTTCCAGATTTGAACAAAATTTGATGGAAAGTTTTTAATTGAATAAATTTGAAATTTAGAGAATTGAAATGAAAGAAAAGAAAGTTAGAGGACTGAAATGAATTCTAGAGAAATTTAAAGGACGGGTTTTGCATTTTAGCCTAAAAAAATTATACAAACAGTCTCATTTTTTTGCTTTTAATATTTGCTTTTGCTAACATATAACAAAAGTTTTTCATTTTTGTTTTGTAATATACTTATTTCAGAGAATATTACTGGAGAACTTGTGCTTTAAACTTGAATGAAAGTTAACAATTACCATAATATAGCCTTATATATACTCTTGGAAGGCTTATGTCTTAATCAAGATTATTCAAACTGACACATATGCAATTTTTTTTAAAATTTGAGATGAGAAGTTATGGACAGTGTGGCTGGGGGAAAATTATGCTGGTGTTGAATTACATTACTTTCATCTTCCATGTGCTCTGTTAAGGCCTCTAAATGAATACCTTATCAAAAACAGCAGTGCTGTAGTTTTTCTTCTGTCTAATCTCATAATTTGACGTTCATTTTTGCTTCTTTCTTATATATGTGTATATATGCCACATCTTTTGCTCATATCTTACATTTTAGTTTTTTTGCATTGTTTTCCCTGTACTTTGGCGTGTCTATCTTTACTCTGTGACATGAAATGCTGTGTGATGTATGCTATACTTTCTCAAGTTGATCATTTTAGCAAATTCTACTCCAAATCTCAAGCCTAAAGTCAAACTCAACTTCTGCTTCATATATGTACACACAGATTAACCAAGATGTAGAAGAGGACAAGAAACCTTTGATTGTAAATTTGTAACCTCGGCCCTGACCTCTTTTGCTCAGTTGGTTGCTCAATTAGCTACATCTTACATAGAAAAGTGTCGAATTCAAGGCTCCAAAGTCCATTGAGAGATTCTCTCAACACTGCAGGTATTTGCAATTGCATGATAAGTTCAACCTTTGTCTTAATGCAAGACGTTAACTTTTTTATTTTCATTTGCTATCTGCTTGAAGTTTCTTGGCTTTTGGGAAATAGTATAGAAGTGGTTTCCAAAAAAATAATTTTATTTTAATTATTTAAAATCAAAGAAGGATAGTTTTTGAAATGTTTTGGTAACACATGACATTAATCCAAACTTTAGGGATTGTTTTTGAATTTTATCCTTAAGATGCTCTATTCTATTGTATTATTCAACTCATCCTCAAAAGAAAAAGGGTAAATTACTCCAACCTCCATTTAGGTTTCACAAAATGACACACACCCCCAAATGCTTCAATAAATGACACTCCCCCCTTTGAAGTTTTATAATGCAACTGATAATTGCATTCTCTCTTACATTGACACTCTTATATGATAGAATATTCCATTAGGAAAGTAAATGTGAGTAGAGATGAACTTATTTGTTGTATTTATAAAACCTTTGGGTGGGATTTTCATCTCCTATTACATTTAAGGGAGCATAATTTTGTGAACCTCACAGGAGGTAAGTGTAATTTGCTCAAAGAAAAACTCACAAGTTATTTTTCTTCTTCTCTCTTGCTAAAGACTTTGCTCTTATGACACCTAAGAAGAGGCCTTCATCATCTTCAATCCCTAAAACCTCCAGTTATGCTTATGCTACAACCAAACGATCATCCTTCACTTTTGTTGAAACACATAAGACGGTTGTCCTCCAAGCTGGAGAGATCACAATTGAATGAAACCTTGTGATAACTTTGAGAACCAACATCTTTAAACACATGAAGGACCAACACAATGAAGGTTCTTCGAAGAAAGATTTCAGATAAATTCTGATTGGGCCCCACATTTGTTGATGAAAAACATTCGCACAATCCTTATTCCTTAAAACCTTTAATTTCACTTACTACAGCTGAAATGCTTAGGGGGAAAAATACAAATGAAATTTAATCAAGATAAATAATAATAATAATAATAATAATAATAATAATAATAAAGACCGATGTAGTCCAATCAAGATCATTAGAATACAATCCCAAGACACAAATTTATAGTCATGTACCGAATTGTGGTGCTTTTGAAACATTAAAAAGTCAACACTTTGAATCACTTAGACAACCACAAACAGTTCCCAATGTTAAGATTTAAATGTTTTATTTTATAATATTTATTGAAAGTATCTTTAGATATTTGGTAGTTTGACCAAGTCTTTAGATATTTTGGTTATTTGATCTCAGCCAGATTTCATGGCTGAGAAAGTGTCTCGCGTTGCTATCTTAGTCATTAGAAGTCTAGTAGTTTGTTTCTATTTGTTTCCTAGTTAATAGGAGTTGGTTTATAATGCCTATTTTCATGTGCTTTCAGTTCTAATGTAAAGCCTATTTATAGGCCTCCTTTCTTTATCAATAAAATGCAGAGAGTTTTACCATTCCATTCAAATACGTCTCTTTTGTTTTTTGTTTTTTCTTAACTCTGTATCAGTGGTATCAAAGCCAGCGAGTAAAGCAAGAGAGAAAGAGTCTCCAAACAGTATTGATGTCTTTAGATTCAAATTTTGTGCAGGCGGCAATCCCACGTTTTGATGGTCACTATGACCATTGGAGTATTCTAATGGAGAATTTTCTACTGTCCAAAGAGTATTGGCCGATTGTTGAATCTGGGATTCAAGCACCAGCACCAAATACAGTCTTGACAGATGCCCAGAAAACAGAGTTGGAAGGGAGAAAGCTCAAAGATTTGAAGGCAAAAAATTACCTTTTCCAGGCAATTGATCGTCACATCTTGGAAACAATTCTTAGCAAAGAAACTTCCAAAGATATTTGGGATTCCATGTAGAATAAATATGAAGGCTCTGCTAGACTGAAGCGTGCACATCTTCAAGCTTTGAGAAGAGATTTTGAGACTCTACAAATGAAGGATGGAGAATCTGTCACCAGCTATTATGCCAGGACTATGGAGATTAGCAACAAAATGCGCTTTCATGGTGAGAAGATGGAAGATGTCACCATTGTTGAAAAGATATTACGTTCTCTAACACCAAAGTTTGATTATGTCGTGTGTTCCATTGAAGAATTGAAAGACATAGATGCATTTTCTCTTGATGAACTACAGAGCTCCTTGTTGGTCCATGAACAGAAGATGAACTGTAGTTCAACTTCATAGGAGCAAGCTTTAAAGGCTTCTACCTTTACTCTAGAGGTAGAGGAAGGGGAGATCAAGGCAATAGAGATGGCAGCAGGCATTTCAAAGCTGATGATGGTCAATTTCAGGGCAAAGGCAGAGGACGAGATCAACATTTTGACAAATCCAAGGTAGAGTGCTTTAGATGTCATAAATTTGGACACTATCGTTCTGAATGTTATACTAGACTGCCTATAGACAAAGAAAAGGAACTGCAATCGAATATTGCTAAAAAGAAGGAAGTGGAAATTTTGTTAATGGTTGTTCAAGCTAATTAGGAACTTGAATATGATGTTTGGTATGTTGATACGGGCTGCAGTAACCACATGTGTGGAAGTAAGTCTTCTTTTTCTTATTTAAATGAATGCTTTCGTTCTACAGTAAGTTTTGGTGATTGTTCTACTGTGATGGTGATGGGAAAGGGTGATATAGAGATAAGAACCAAGAATGGTTTTGTAGAAACAATTTCTAATGTCTTTTACGTTCCTGACTTGAAAAGCAATTTGTTAAGTGCTGGCCAATTGAAAGAAAAGGGTTATGTAATCACTATTCAAAAGGGTGTTTGTGAGATTTATGATTCTACTAGAGGAGCCATTGCTGTTGTGCAAATGAGTTGAAACAAGTTGTTTCCATTGAAGATTACAAGTGCGCAATCTTGTTTAGTAGCTGAAGTAAAGGATTCTTCTTGGTTGTGGCATTTTTCGTTATGGCCACTTGAGTTTTGGTGGATTGAAGACCCTCCAACAAAAGAACATGGTGATGGGACTTCCTCAAACTACAACATTTTCTCAAGTTTGTGAAGAATGTGTTGTTAGCAAACAATACCGTAATCAATTCTCACAAGGAAAATCTTGGAGAGTGAAGAAAGTATTGGAGCTTGTTCATTTCGACATTTCTGGGCCGATAAAGGTAAAAGATAATTAATTACCTTTATTGATGATTATACTCGAAAAACTTGGGTTTATTATTTACAGGAAAAATCAGAAGCTTTTTGTGCATTTAAAAGTTTCAATGCTCGTGTGGAAAATGAAACAGGAAACACCATTAAGACCCTCCGAACAGATCGTGGTGGAGAATATTGTTCAACCAAATTTGAAGTTTTTTGTAAAGATCATGGTATTCAAAGAGAGCTGAAAGCAGCTTATACACCCCCAACAAAATGGTGTATGCGAGAGGAAGAACCGCACTATTATGAATATGGTGCGAAGCCTTTTGACTACAAGTAGCACTCCAAAAAGTTTATGGCCTGAAGCAGTTAATTGGAGCATTCATATATTGAACAGAAGTCCCACACTTGCTGTTCAAAATATAACACTAGAGGAAGCATGGAGTGGAAGGAAACCTACTGTAGATCATTTCCGAATTTTTGGGTGTATTGCCTATGCCCATATTCTAGATGAAAAAAGGAGGAAGCTAGATAACAAGGGAGAAAAATGCATTTTTCTTGGTGTTAGTGATACGTCAAAAGCTTATAAACTATACAATCCTAGCACCATGAAAATTGTCATCAGCCATGATGTGATATTTGATGATGAAGGCACCTGGTCATGGAATCAAAATGGTGTTAAAGAAAGTATTCCAGCAGATTTTGATGATGAAGAGAAAGGGCAGCAGCCTATGAAGAATGAGCAAGAAGAGAAAGTCACTCAAAATGTTCCAATAGCTGATCAAAGCCCACTTGTAGCTGAGTCACAAAGGCCTGAACGTGTTCGAAGAAGACCAACATGGATGTATGATTATGAGGTAATTGGAATTGATCAATTTGAAGACTCACCCACTCATTTTGCTCTGTTTTCAGATTGTGATCCTATCAGTTTTGAAATGGTTGTCAAAGAACCAAAATGGAGAAAGGCTATAGATGCTGAAATTGTAGCCATTGAAAGAAATGATACATGGGAGCTATGTGATCTTCCAAAAGGGAAAAAGACAATTGGTGTAAAGTGGGTTTATAAGACAAAGCTGAAGGAGAATGGTGAGGTT